>NC_090647.1:215461758-215761758 GCF_040937935.1 Hyperolius riggenbachi
AGAGAGAGAGAGGGAGGGAGAGGGAGAGGGAGGGAGGGAGGGAGAGAGAGAGAGAGAGAGAGAGAGAGAGAGAGAGAGAGAGAGAGAGAGAGAGAGAGAGAGAGAGAGAGAGAGAGAGAGATAGTACTGTATTAACTAAGCCTGTTTTTAACATTCAGTCTGAAGCAACCAGAAAGCACACTTATCCTGGATAACTGATTTTCTACTGTAATCACATCTTTGTACTGATGTTAATAAGTTATATCTCCCCATGTAACACATGAGAAAAAAAGAATTCTTAAGATCCAGCAAATAGTGTAAGAGAAAATGATAATACCAGAGTGTAAGAAAACAAGTGCATTTCATATGATTGGTGAAGCAGCCAAAGCAGGTTTGATGAAGGAATGTTGAAAGAAGCTTGGATGTGGCAACAGGAACCACTCTATAGCTAGTGTTTGAAAGGCAATTCCTGACTAGGTATAGGAAGAGTAATTGATGTTTCAGTAGTGGGCTCAGGCAGTAGCGTAACTTAGGAGCTCTGGGCCCTAGTGGGGATTTTACATTGGACCCCTTAAGCACTCTATACATAACGATTGATAAGAAAACAAACAATCTACTAATGGCTACAACTAATCAAAGCACATATTGAGGTGATCATTACCAGCTTAGCACCAATAAATAGCTGATAAAGCAGTTGAAGGAGGGCCCCTACTGGTTTAGGGGCCCCAGTAAGGTCGCTGCCTCTGCATCCCCTATTTCTACGCTACTGGGCTCAGAGAGTGTAATGTAACATACTGTGGCACCACAAAAGTAGAATTAGAAGTATTGGAGTGCAAAATCCATATAAACTCTGGTTTCCTCCCATATCCCAAAACACATACTGGAAGGTTAATTGGTTTTTCACCAAAACTTGCCCTGTACTGTGCAGACATATATCAAGACTAGACACGCGCACACGCATGACTAGGACAGCTGGTAGCTCTATGCTCTCCTTAGCTGCTAACGTGTTTTGAGTTCTGTGAAAGAAAGGCATATAAGAAATGTTAGTTCATCCATTTATTTATTAAAGGGCCAGTGTCATGATGAAAAGCGCTGCATCCCATGTAAAGAAGCCTAAGGCATATAGTTATAAATCAATGTAACAAAAGCCCATATCAGTTGCATGGCTTGTGAATACCAGTTTGTTTTTAACCAGCTTTACCAATTTTAGGCTACATGCAAAACTCAGTCTAGATATAAAAGTATGCAGATATTCTAACATTCTCTGAATAAAAACAACGTGTAAAACAGAAAATTCGGGAAAAATACAAAAAAAATAAATCAATAATTAGACATTTCCTCAATGTTGCCAAATGCATCTTAGTCAGACACTGGAGAGATACCATGTCTCCTGACTTAAAAGAACTGGTTAGAGAAATTGATCAGATATACATAATGAAAGACCTAGCTCATGTCGCTCAAAATAGAACAGAAATCTTTAAGAAAACCTGGGACTTCTGGTTGATGTTCAGAGAATCGGAGGAATTTTAGGCAGTTAGGCATTAACTGAACAACAGAAGACTACACACTTAAAGAAAACCTGAACTGAAAATTAAAAGTCAAAATAAGCATACACAAGTCATACTTACCTCCCGTGTAGTCTACTCCTCAATCTCTTTCTCCTTTCCCGCGTCCTGTATGTCTACTGTGATCAAGGGAATTCTCCGTCCTCCATTTTGAAAATGGCCATTACCCCTTAACAGCTTTCTAGTCAGCACACTGTTAAACTGTTAAACTGTAACATCGTCCACTTGAGTCCACTCAGCTATAACTGACAGCAACTGATATATTTCAGTTCTGACAAAATGTTGTCAGAACTGGAAGGAATCATTGTCAGAAGAAAATGGTGAGCTTCTGAGAGGAACTGATGGCAAGATAACTATTTAATGTTCATTTGAAGTTACCCCATGTGTTTATTTTAAATAATTTTACTCAGTACAGGTTCCCTTTAAAAGAACTCTCTAGGAGTTGATGGTGCATTAAAATATATCCTGGTTACACAAACAGCTACAGATGCTGCTGACTTTGAACATATATAAGACTAAGAGCTCATTCACACTATGTGCTGCGCTGTCAGTTTTGACTTTTGACGCAACGCACATAGTGTACGATCTACATGGCAACATGAAAGTCCGTAGACTTTCATGTTACCATTCACATTACAGGTGTGCGTTCCCATGCGTTACGTTGTAACGCTTCTGGGAACATCTAATCGCACAACGCACACATTCTCCTGATTAGTTGGCTGCCATCGTCTGCGCTCCTAGCGCACCACGTGTATTCTGCGTGTTGGCCGCACGATTGCAACGCATACACGAAATCGCGTTCGTGTATGCGCTCTGTAGTGTGAATGAGCCCTAAGGAAAGCTATTACAAAGTGTCTCTAAAGAATATTGTGGTCTAACTGGTTTAAAGTTTAGTTCTTAGTTTAGTTATATAATCATATATGTTTTTTTCCCTATAACTTACATATTTTATTCATACTGGTCACATAGACTCAAGGATGACAATTTGTTGTACTGATATATGCAATACCTTTATTGTAATATTATGTACGTTCATGATGCTTTTATTGGACACAAGGATGATATACATCTGATGCGATATATTGTACTGTTCATATATTCTTGTTAAATAAAGATTATTTAAAAAAAAGGAAAATTCAGAAGTAATAATGGACAGACTCAGAACGGATACATATTAATGTGCAAAACTAATATTAAAAACAAGAATTAACATACAAATAGTTGAACTTCCCTTTAATTGCATAATCTCCCCAGAAGGGTTGTCTCCAATCTAAATATGTATACTGTAGGCTGGAAGAACCCACAACTAGGGATGCAAATAATCAGGGTACCAATTTTATGCTAATTGTTATACAAGTTTATGTAGCTTAAAATGGACCAATCGGATCCTGCAGTGCCTTCATTCCATTGGGTTGTTTTCAAGCTACATAAATATGCATTTCTTTGACCATCCCTTCCCACAACAGTCTAACCTTAGGATCAGGTCACACAGTACAGTAGGTGTATGGGTAGCCACAGGCACTGCTAGTCAACCAAACTTGTTGAAACAAGTGACTTGAGAAGACAGAAAACCTGTTTTCATCTGTAGCACAGTCCCTCCTTCACCCTCCTGCTATATAAACTTGTATGCTTGGTTACACAAAGCACTAGAGTTTAATCTCTGTCACTGCATGTACCCTCTCATATCACTTGTCACTGAAGTCATTGCATTATAATGTATGTTAAAATAATATAAAGCTGCAGGTTGACATGATCACATGCACTGTAAATACAATGGCATTAATGTGCACTGTAGGATTCTAAAATCCAATCTGCAACAGGTGGTGTCTAGTACTAGTAAATATCTGCAACTTTCTGTAAACACTCACTGGTTGTTTATCCTAGGATTGGCCGAGTCTGGGCACGAGTCTGGTGTCTAGTCCTGCTGCATGTGACATGTAATTACAATTATCTAGCTGCAATGAGAAGCCAGCTGCCTGAGTAAGCAGAAATCGGTGTTTTTCTCCTTTCACATAGGAAATTCATTCTATACTACTTCCTGCCAAATTGTGCTGAGCGAATGCCAAAGGAGACTGCCTGACATCAGTTTTCACTCAGGACCCAAGTGCTCCACCTATAGGAGAAATAAATGTTGCAACATTTCTCAAGGTTACAGAACTCAGTTATAACAAGAACTGTAGGCGAAAATGATTATTGGCATACAGCAAGCATTTGCAAAACAGAAACAGAGTCTGCTGTAGGAATACAGCAACAAATGTTACATTCGAATCAGGCACATTCCCTAGTGCGTGGTATAATAAGGCATAGTAGCTACAATTATTTCCTGTGACTGCAACAGCCAGACATCAAACTGACAGTTATATCATTCACTCTTGGAATCTGGTTAGCCGTGTGTAAAATACAGTTTAGTCAGGGCCGGTGTGGTGAAATTTTTTGCAACTTTATCAGATTTTGCAACCGGTTGCACTTATTTATACGTATAGCTATCAGAAAGTGCAACCTAGCCATTGACTTTAACCTATCTGTATCAGAAAATGCAACCCAACCAAACCCTATTCTCACACAGAACCCTCCCCTCTTGCTCAACTAATAACCCCCCCTGGAGGGAACAATCCCCCCTGTTGCTCAACTAATAACCCCCCCTGGAGGGAACAATCCCCCCTCTTCCTCAACTAATAACCCCCCACCCCCCGAGGAAACAATCCCTCCTCTTGCTCAACTAATAACCCCCCCTGGAGGGAACAATCCCCCTTCTAGCTCAATGGGATCTGTGGTTGCAAAAAATTACAGGCGTGTTAACAGAGAGGAGCCACGCCTACACAGTCATACACTGTCCTCTATGGCAAGTTGCAAAATATGATAGGTAGCAAAAATTTTCACTACACCGGCCCTTCCTAATAGAGGCAAATGGGATGATTGATCCAAGGCCTCAAAGGTTTTAGCCCCCAAGGTGTCCCCCCCCCCCCCCCCAAAATGTGCTGCAATTATATTGTAATGGCGCATTCATATCGGAGCATTAGCAGTGTGATGAGTCCCTCAGATTAACAAGTAGCAGTTGTGCAGTACTGGATGAAGTGCAGTGAAGGGTTTATAGTTGCAGTAAAGCATACTTTTGATGTGTGGGCACCCATTAAAATACTGGCATTGCGGGGAAACATTTTTTTGGTGGGAGGGTTTTTTTTTGGGGGGGGGGGGGGGGGGGGTTAAAGGGAACTTAGGCAGTGAAATGCCTCTCAAACTCTCACAACTGCTTGCTGCTGCAGCCTGGTAACTGCTTGCTGAGCACGCAGTTCAACAGTCCGTGGAAAAGAGGCCTTAAGGAGAGAGGAATGTGGAGGCTGCCCTATTTATTTCCTTTTAAACTATGCAAATTGGCTGGCTGTCATGCTGATCCTTTGCCTCTTAGGCCTCTTTTCCTCAGACAGTTGATAGGCAGTGAAATGGCTCTCAAACTCGCACAACTGCTTGCTGCTGCCTAATAACTGCTGACTGCTGCCTAGTAACTGCTTGCTGAGCACACAGTTGAACTGTCTGTGGAAAAAAGGCCTTATACTTTTAGCCACAGACCCTGAAGCATATGCAAATCAGGTGCTCTGACTGAAGTGGGACTGGAGTAGCTGCATGCTTATTTCAGGTGTGTAATTCAGACACTACTGATGCATAAAGGATCAGCAGGACTGCCAGGCAACTGGTATTGTTTAAAATATAAATATGGCAGCCTCCATATGTCTCTTACCTCAGGTTCAGTAGAGAGGAGGGTTGAGTGTAAGGGTGTTATTTAGCTGTTGTAACATATTGGTATGTTTTACCGAAATCTACCAATATTCTACTATCAGGTTTCCGGAGTGCCCAGATTCCCCCGACGCCTTTTTTTACATGTACATCTTTATGTACTGTATGTGATGTGTAACACAATGCCCCAGTGTGAAGCTAGCCCACCTCTGGTTTGTGTTATATTCTCCATACATAGCCGCATCGTCACACATTGTCATTCAGCTGCATTCCCTCTCTGCTTTTGGCACACTTCACATACACAACTCATGCTTCACATACAATGTATGATAGTAAGTCTTACGTATGGAAATCCGTCCCAGCGTCTCACTGATGGCTCCAATGCGACACCACATGATAATTTGCCGGCTTATGTCTATCAGGCTGATTAATATTTAACTCAATTGGTTAATATACCTTTGAAACATCAGCTTAGCGAAGTTAACATAAAATTCTTGTATTCTTGGCTAATCATCCAGAAAGCCTGTCATGTTCAGCATTTCCCTATTTCTGTGAGATCAGGTGTGGAATTAGGTCAGGAACAGAGCAATAGATATTTACTAGCCCAGCACAAATCCATAACCATACTCTGTGATACTCCAGGGAATGCAAAAACCCAACATTTATTCCAGCTATGTATTCAAAAAACCACCAAAGATCCAATTATGAAACAAGGATAACATGTAAAGCACTTTTTCACTCTGTTGCTTTTAAAGGGGAACTGAAGAGAGAGGTATATGGAGGCTCGCAGGGGAGGACTGGCCAGGGGGGAAGGAGGGAAATTTCCCCCCAGGCTGCCTCTCATTTAATGATTTAGGGCTGGTACAGTGCCTGGTACATGTTTTTGTATAAGGCAATGTGAACCACTAGGCTGGCCGAGGGAAATCCATGCCTAATTACAGAGTAATTAGAGGGTGGGCAAGTTGGTAAATATAAACAGCATGTTGCAGAGCAGAGGCTTGCCTGCAGGGTCCGTGGGAAAATGTCTGATTTCAGGTGGAAATTGGTTGAAAGTATCGATCTGAGATGCTGGGAAATCTCGGGCTGATGTGGTCGATCCAGTGCGATAATCACAAACAATGAACGCGACGGAAACCCTGACCACTATAACTCAAAATGTTTTATGTGCCCCCCATTGCCAGTGCATTATATTTTACTTGTCATGCTGTCCCTCATGTGTCCTTGCTGTATTTCCCATGTGACTTTTGGCATATAGCACGTGTGTGATGTAATTTGGGCCCGGGCTGCTGTGAAACTGGGCCTCTAGTTTGTGTTTCCCTCCAGGCCAAAAGGTCCCAGTCCTCCCCTGGGAGGCTGTCATGTTTATTTCCTTTTAAGCAATACCAGTTGCCTGGCAGCCCTGCTGATCCTCTGCCTCTAATACTATTAACCATAGCCCCTGAACAAGCATGCAGCAGATCAGGTATTTCAGTGGTTCAGACTTTAAAGTCAGATCTGACAAGACTAGCTGCATGCTTGTTTCTGGATTTATTCAGATACTACTGCAGAGAAATAGACCAGCAGGGCTGCCAGGCAACTGGTATTGATTAAAAGGAAATAAACATGACAGCCTCCATATAGCTCTCTCTTCAGTTCCCCTTTAAGGCTTGTCTCACACTGGGCCCTGGGGTGTTGTGTTGCACACAGTGTAAAAACAGGATAGCAATGCAACACAATGTTTCAGTGTGAAAGTAGGCAAAGTTGTTGCCTCTTCCTATTTCTAGGGTCCTTTTAAGCTGGCCACTAACGGTCCAATTTCTAGCGAAAAATCGTTTGAGCGATCAGAAATTCTGATCGGATTGGTTGTAAATAATCTCCATTGATGGACACAATCGATTATGAACGAGTGAAAAAAATGTCGCCCGAATGAATTTTCGTTGAACGAAAATTTGGATTTTCTTGGTGGTCGTAATAGATAGGAAGCAAAGATTGGTTAGTTGATGGTGTAGTGAACGTTTTTTCGTTCGATCAGAATTACTGATCGCTCAAACGATTTTTCGGTAGAAATTGGACAGTTAGTGGCCACCTTTACACTGATGCCGTGCATACACGGCTCGTTTCTTGCGCCGGATCGAGCCAGCGGCTCGATGCCGGCGCATCCCCGCTCGTCTGCGCCGGCGCTTCCTTATCACTGCTCGATTCCATGCCATTGTCTGCCGGCGGGAATTGAACGGGCGCGGATCGAGCGGCATGATCGGGCTAGCTGAATATTATCAGCTGGCTGGATCAGCTGGTCGATACACGGTACAGAAACGTACCGTGTATCCCCAGCATTAGGCCTCTTTTCCACGGATTGTTGATAGGCAGTGAAATGCCTCAAACTCTCACAACTGCTCGCTGCTGCCTGGTAACTGCTCACTGCTGCCTGATAACTGCTTGCTGAGCACACAGTTCAACAGTTCATGGAAACTTAATCAGTTGCTGTCAGTTATAATGGAAAGGATAATGATTTTCAAAGTAATGTGCATGTTTTCCTATGGCTCAGTTCTCACTATATGCATTTTAAAAAGGGATTGTCAGCCACAAATTTTAATTTTAATTTAGCCACTGCTCTGTGTTTAATATGCAGCCTGTAACCTTTCCCTGCATTGCAAGCACTCCAATCTATTCAGAAACATTTCTGCTGTAATAAATCTCATCTCAGTCAGCCTGGCTCTATTTTTTTACATTGCAGAGGAGAGGGAGACTTGTCATCACCCCTCACACATTCCTGCTCCTCACTGATTGGCTGAGGGTAGTTCAGTGAGCTGCTGAAATCTGATCTATACTGTGGTCACATGAGTTTACAAAGCAAGCTAGCTATGACAGTGCAGTTTCTAGGAGAAAAAAGTAAGGGATGAAAGGACATCAGGGCTGGCTTCAGTCAGAGAGAATCAAGATGGAACATGCCAGGAACAGAATTCTCATTATTTAGTATATAAAATTCACTGAAATCTAAATGTGGACAGTACATGTGTTATGTGAGTAGATCAAATAGTTAACGGTACTTATCCGTTAGCCGGGCGCATCCTCTAGGTGGCGACAAAACTCCACCAGAGTTACAGCTTTCCCTACTATCCATGTCGGCCTGGAGGGGGAATAGTAATTAGCGCCACCTGCCGGATGCGCCCGGCTAACGGATAAGTACCTAGTTAACTACTTACATATGTGTTTTTTTTCCCTTGGATAGTACGGCTGTCCATGCTGCTTTAACTGAAAGCTTTTTCACAATGCACTGCTATGGAGAAAAAAAAATGAACATGCAGCGCATACCATCGCATTAAATGTAAAAGAGCACTAAGGTCTCTTTCAGACGGGAGGCTGAACTACACGCTTGCTGAGCAGTTGCCTCCCATCTGCTCACATCTGACTCTATGTGGGCAGCAGTACAGAGCGCTAAGAAAGGCCTGGTCGGCTGGCAGTAGAGCAGCTGACAGGCAGCAAGTTCACTGCCTGTCAGCTGCCACGTGAAAGGGGCCTTAATTGGTGATTCGCATGGGATGCAAATTATTCTGGCTTGCAGGCAAAGTTAATGCAAATTGTATGCAGATTGGAATTAGGACAATAAAAATATCAGGAAGTGCATTTGGCTGGCCCAGTCCCAAGCTGCATACAGTTTGCATTCAATTTGCAGGAAATCATTTAGCATCTTAGCTCCAATCCAGGAGAGATTGGGGCACCAATAAATCTGGCTTGCGTACAAATTTTACATAGCTTAGAATTGGGCCAATCAAAAGTGGCAGAAAATGCAAACGAATTTTGCATACAATTTGCATGCAAGCCAGAATTATTAGAAGAAAGCAGGTTCTTGCTGCACTCTTCATATACAAATGCCTATAAGGAAAAAGACTGGTAATACTGTATAATAAGCAAACCTGCACTAAAAATCCAGTGCCAAAGTGATACTCCACTCCCCCGCTGAAAAGGCACTCACCAGATGGATGCCACCTCAGATAACAGGTGGATCTAGCGTATTTTTGAATAGATCAATGAGGTTGCAGGATTCAGTCTCATCCAGTTAACTCAGACAGCTCTTTCTCAGCAATTCAATACTTTAATTCCATATAATCATAAAAGAGAGAGAGTACACATAGCTTAATCCAGTATCAGTGGCTTCAGCCTACTAAAAAGTAATGTACTTACAGAATACTAGTCGATGTGACACATTTCAAGCATACTCTGAGCATCTCCACCTGAGCACTGCACGTGGGGAGGGCGGCATCCCGCTATCTCACCAAGGGTCCACGACGAGAGGGGTCCAGATGCTGTAACATGTGGCCGGCTACTTCCTAGTCCTGGACATCACTGCGTGCTGACTATTTCCTACGCGTTTCGTCCAATGGATGAGAAATGGGCGCAGGGAGAAATGGGGTGAATGCAAAGTACTGTACATCAGGCACTCTAACTTGTTAAAGTTGCACATTTTATTATTAAAGCGGCAGAGACACATGCTCACTTTAGGTCTGCTGATGGTGTTCTCCACAGTGAAACAGACAAATGTTATTGCTGTAAAGTGGCGATTCCGCTAATCACTGCTTTATAAACATGCAAGTTGTTACTTACTGCCAGTACCGTAATTGGCAGCAGCAGTCACAGGAAGTTGGTAAACCCTTATAAAATTGGCAAACAATTAGGCCTAGGGCCCACTGCAATTCCGGAATCATGGAAGTCTCATAATATTAAGGGCTCAGGCACACTATGGGCTCTATTCATAAAAGGTTACCGCAAGTTTTCCGCTCAAAACAGCGGATTTTCCCGTCCATTTAGCAAAGTGTGCATTCATAAAAGCTGTTCCCGCATGAAAATCTACAATCCCCCAGCAGAGCGAGAAATTTCCGCCCTCTCCAGTGTTTTTCTAGATTTATCTAGAAAAAAGTAACAAAATGGCCATTCATAAAGTTTAGAGGAAGCGGTATGTGGACGGGAAATACCGCTTCCTCTGATTTTGCGGATTACATACAAGTGAATGGGACAGACCTCCCAGAGAGAGCAGTGTACGGAGGGACTCTGCCGGCTGAAGTGTTTCCGCATGCCTTCCGACAGCTTACCGCCAGCCTTCAGCGGGAGATCTCCGCACTTGCATCGCAGCTGGCAACATTTTTTTGAATGACCACCCAGAAGTCTAAACTACCGCTGCGGTATTTTCCCTCCAGGAGTTTTTTCGCCACAACTTTTTTATGAATAGAGCCCAATAAGTGCTTTTCTGAGAGCTTTTTAAAAAGTGTTAACATTGACTTACATTAAAATCGCTGTAAAATCGTGATCAAATGATGCGATTTTACTGTAGGTCAATGGGAGCAGTTTTTAAAATGCTCACAGAAAGCTGTGATGGCCAAAAAGCGCTTATAGTGTGCCTGAGACCTGCACATGATTTCTGGAGTAATCGTAATTTGGCTCTGCAGCCATTAATGTGATCACTCAGCGATTGCTCCTAAAATGCTGCATGCGCTGCAATCAATGTTGCAACTTAGTGGAACCACCCCAACAGGTCTCCACTGGTGCAATGCATTGCCAATTATTGGGCAAGTAAAAAGCTCTGGAAAAGCGCCGACAGTGGGCCCCAGGCCTTGAGCTGATGTTATTTTTATAAAAATGATCTTTAAAAATAACAGTGCTTATCTTGCAATCTGTACATTGCCATTTTTATAAATAAGTCCCTTAAAGTGACACTGAAACGTGGAGATATTCAGGTGGAGATATTCAGGTTTAACATACTAAAGAAAAGTATAAGGGTCAGCTTGTGCCCAAGTGAAAACTAAATGTATAACATGCACTTCCCTGTGTCCCTATGTCAGTGTATGAGAGATGATGATGCACAGTAATCGACCCGAGTAAAGAGGAGGCAAGAAGACCCGGCGGCGGAATAAATAGGTTGCTCACATGGGGGAGACACATGCTGGCTGCAGTAATTACTAAGGGGGTGTGTGTTTGGGAAAGGCACTGGGAACAGATACTGGCTGCACTGCTTTCTAGCTAGAGACGTTGAGTGTTGATAATATTGCTGCACTTGGGGACCAGGAGGGTTAATAGCTGCAATTGGGGACCTCAGGGGGTTAATGGCTGCACTTGGGAACCAGAAGCGGTTAATGACTGCAATATTTTATGCATTGCAGCTGTTAACTCCTCCTTCTGGTCTCCAAGTGTAGCCATTAACTTTCTGGGTCGACTTGTACGCAAGTCATCAAACAATTCCAGCTTAAAGTGTACCCGAGCCGAAGCGGATACTTACCTGAACAGAGGGAAGTCTTAGGGCTCGTCTCCAATAGTGCGGCGTGCGTCTCGCAGACGCACGCCGCACTGAGCAGGATCGCAGGCGAATCCCATGAGCCGTGCCATGCACGGCTATGGGATTCGCAGCCTCAGCAGCGAATTCTGCGGGGGGTTCCGGCCGAATCGCTCCCGCAAGCGATTCCGCCGCGGCCCCGTCATCCCCTATGGCAGAGTTTCCCCGTGCGAATCATGTGCGGGGAAACTCTGCAGAATCGTCGTAATGGAAACGGGCCTTAGGGCCCATTCATTCACAATTACGAGATTAGTGGTCACTTCCCGCTAATCGCTTAAGTGCTAGCACTTTTTAAAGCGCTAGTTCTATGTAACCTGACGGCAGTGTTCTCACTGCCGCTATTGGCGCCGATCACGGGCGTTTTGCGATTAGCACCAATTGCAAACACGTTACTTGCAGCATTTTGGAGGCGATTCTGGAGCAATCGCGGAACAGTTCCTATAAAGCACTGAACGTGATCGCTCTGGAATCGCGAAAGTGTACAGTGATTTTTACTGTGCTAATATCACTTGCACAAAGCACTCCCGGTTTGCCTTTTTAGATGTGAATGGGTCCAAAGGGTCCCATTGAGGCTTCCCCTCAGTATTTTGATGTCTACCCATCACTGAGAATGTGATGCCCCCCGGATGGTTAGCGACAAGCTATTGTCGCTAATCATATTGAGGCCTCCCGGCTCCTCTTCCGGCAGCATGCCTGCACAGTAGCCATCCGAGCCCGCCTGCGCATGCGCAGCAAAGCCAGAGCCGTGTACAAGCAGCTCCGTGCTACAGCGTATGCATGGCTGTGTTCGTAACAGAGGAGGAGCGCGGCCCCCATCTGGAAGGGAGCCATGTTCAGCGATGAGGGACATCAGAATACAGAGGAAAGCCTCAATAGGATCCCGAGGATTCCTTCTGTGCAGCTATCTCATGTTGATCCCAAGCTTTCACTTGGGATCACTTTAACCACTTAAGAACCACGGGCTTAAACCTCCCTAAAAACCAGGCCATTTTTTTTCTAATTTGGCCACTGCAACTTTAACCACTTGCCGACCGCACGCTTATACCGTGCGTCGGCAAAGTGGCAGCTGCAGGACCAGCGACGCAGTACTGCGTCGCCAGCTGCAGGCTGATTAATCAGGAAGCAGCCGCTCGCGCGAGCGGCTGCTTCCTGTCAATTCACGGCGGGGGGCTCCGTGAATAGCCTGCGGGCCGCCGATGGCGGCTCGCAGGTTAAATGTAAACACAAGCGGAAATAATCCGCTTTGTTTACATTGTACGGCGCTGCTGCGCAGCAGCGCCGTAAGGCAGATCGGCGATCCCCGGCCAATCAGCGGCCGGGGATCGCCTCCATGTGACAGGGGACGTCCTGTCACTGGCTGCACAGGACGGATAGCGTCCTGTGCAGCCCGGATCACCGGGAGGGAGAGGTAGGAGAGGGAGGGGGGGTGAATGTCGCCGCGGAGGGGGGCTTTGAGGTGCCCCCCCTCCTGCAACTAGCCTGCACGCAGGAGCGATCAGACCCCCCCCTGCACATCATCCCCATAGGGGGGAAAAAAGGGGGGCAATCTGATCTCTCTGCCTGCACCCTGATCTGTGCTGGGGGCTGCAGAGCCCACCCAGCACAGATCACAACAAACAGCGCTGGTCCTTAAGGGGGGGGTAAAGGGTGGGTCCTCAAGTGGTTAAGGCATCGCTGCAGGGCCATACAACTCAGCACACAAGTTGTCCCCCCCCCCTATCTTTTTCTGCCCACCAACAAAGCTCTCTGTTGATGGCTAATGATCACTTCCAGCATGTTTTAATTTTTTTTGTAAATATTTATTTCATTTATTTTTAAATAAATGTGTTTATTTTTTTTATTACAACCCCCCTCCCTTCCCCCGCCAGCCAATGACTGTGATCGGCTGTTATAGGCATCAGCCTATGACAGCCAATCACTCTTGTGGGTCCAGAGGGGACAGCCATGTCACACAGCTGTCCCCAGTACAGCGCTGCCTCAGATCGCAGCACTGTACAGTGTTAATAGACGGCAGTTTCGCCGTCTAACAGTCTGGGCCAGTGCACACCAAAACCGCAAGCAGATCCTCAAAACGCTAGCGGTTTTTGGATCTGATTTCAAAGCGATTCTAGGCATGTTTAGAGACGTTTTCTAAACATGCCTAGCGTTTTTGGGAGCGGTTTTGTGTAGCAGATTACAAATATTGTTACAGTAAAAGCTGTTACTGAACAGCTTCTTTAACAAAAACACCTGGAAAACTGCTCTGATGTAGCATTTTCAAGAGCAGTTTGCGTTTTTCCTATACTTTACATTGAGGCAGAAATGTTTCTGCAAACCGCAAACATGCAGCAGGAGGCACATTTGCGGCTTACTAAAAACCTCAAACCGCCGGTGTACATCATCCCATTGAAATACATTAGCCATGCGTTTTCACAGGGGGATGCGGCTGGCGGATCGTTCCTAAAACCGCTCGGTGTGCACTGGGCCTCTCTGAGCAGCAATCACCGCTGGGAGACTGATGATGGAAGCGGAGATGCGCACGCAATGTCCTGCAAAACAGGCCCCCAGGACCTTACGCCAATCGGTGGGGCTGCTGCCTCATCCACACCAATTGTCATGGAGCGGTCATCTAAAGGTTACGAGGGTTAAATATTAGTGTGGGCTTATATATGAGGGTATACAGTACATACTTCTCACTGCGAGAGCGGCCAGGACGCCAGCAGGTAGCACATGAGGCACTCCACGTGCAGAGGAGGCCTGACCACCGCCGCTCCACACAGCCATCCTGGAAACGCATCTGCTTCACCACAGGGCCTGAAGCCGCCGTTCCACAGCGCACTACTCCACAGTGGCTACAGTGGAGGAGAGGCCATGCATTCTGGATGGAGCTCACAGGCAGCTCTCCACCGCCGCTGCTGAGACCAGTAGCAGCGTCTGCCCCATCCATAGATATGGTAGGCAGCTGACCCCCGCACAGCCCTGGTCCCAGTCTTCAAGCTGCCCAGCATGGTCCCTGGGAGCCGTCCCCTCCTCCACTGCTGCTGCTGGAGCCTTTCCACCTTGCCTCCACCACTGCCAGAGCCTCCACGGGTGCAACGGGGGGCCAGAGGTTCTGTGCTGCACCGCTGTGCTAGGTCTCCAGTGCCCGCAGCCCCATTGTTGGACTCGGGGCCCCCATGTTGGGGCCGTTGGCTGGGCCTCAGTCAGCATGGTCTCGTGCTCTCCTTAGAGGTCCTGCGCTCCACCACCACTATGCCTGCAGCCCCATTGTTGTACATCAGGCCTCCAAGCTGTCCGTTTGCATCGTCTGGGCTGCACTCGGCCACTGGGACCTTTAACCAGGTCACTGGCCAGCTGCAGCAATGCCCAGGGACTATCTCTCTCCTTCCTTCTCTGCTCTATTTTTTTTTCTCCCTCTCCAGGGCCATTCCTTGGAGCATCCAAATAGCTGCAAAGACGTCGAGCGCTGCAGGGATTGTGGCAACTCCGCTCACATAACACTCGGATGACCCCTCAGGACCCTCCACTAAGTTCTATGTATTATGTATACACTTACCATGTAACTTATATTACTGTCTTGTGTATTTTGCTGTACCATCACTGACCCTGTATGTGCCAAAAATAATTCCAGGTACAACCCCCGTTGTACTTGGCGAAATAAACAATTCTGATTCTACTTAAACATGACTTACTTTTGTTTATAAAAAACAAAACAAAAACACTTTTGTGAATCAATTGTGTGTGCATGAACTCTGTCCTCCTGGATTGTAACCACTGAACTGACAAAAAATACTGACTGGAAGCACATTTTTTTCATCGAGTAGGATAGACAGGTACACTAGACTTATTCATAGGTATGGAGAGCTTCTGACCAAAGGTTAAACAACCAGACAAACTACACATTAAATTTCTAACTTTGCTGATGCTAGCAGTATGTGTTGGGTACAAACATTTGTTGTTATTGGAGGGGTGTCTTCCACAATGCAGTGACAATCTGTAATGTGCTGTGGGCTGAACTCCTGTAGTATGGCTATTGGGGGAGGAAAAAAAAAATATGCTGTCAAAAAAAAAAAAGTTGAATGTCACCATGTTTAGGCTATATGACGAGGACAGAGGCGCCAAAAGAATAAATACAATACTTAAAAAATTTAAAAATGCTTGGGAGGCAGTGGTGGACTTACCTCCTGCAAGCAGACACAACGAGCTGTGTGTTTAGAACAACATAAATTTATTGGTACACTCCGGGAGGTAGTCGCAACGCGTTTCGCAGGCAGAACCTGCTTCCTCAGGCAATGGAAAGTGGAGTACACAACAGCAATGAGTCCGGGTAACACCTGGCGCCTCGAGGCGCCAGGTGTTACCCGGACTTATTGCTGTTGTGTACTCCACTTTCCATTGCCTGAGGAAGCAGGTTCTGCCTGCGAAACGCGTTGCGACTACCCCCGGAGTGTACCAATAAATTTATGTTGTACTAAACACACAGCTCGTTGTGTCTGCTTGCAGGAGGTAAGTCCACCACTGCCTCCTAAGCATTTTTAAACTTTTTAAGTATTGTATTTATTCTTTTGGCGCCTCTGTCCTCGTCATATTTAATATCCACCCCTGGTGGAGGGGGATACCCCATCTTTTTCCTATCTACAGAGAGCGACTTCTTATTCCTGAGTGAGGACAGGCTAATCTCCTCACCTGCCTATATAGTGGTTACCTGGAGGTAACCCGTGTTTGTGAGTATATAGTTGTACTCTTCAGTAATTTCCCATTTCCTTAAACCTACTACACTATATTGTGGCTCTCGGTTCTTCTCTTTACATATGTTTAGGCTATGTTCATTGAGAGATGCTTTCCGTTCCCAGTAACGTGGAATGCAACGGGAAAGCGGCACCGAATGTTATCCATGCATTGCATCACATACAGTAAAATATGCTTCACTGTACTGTGAATGCTGGCATTATGCGGTAAAGACACTGCATTGATTTTGCATTACAATGCACTGCAATGGCCCACTGTGAACCTAACCTAAGGGTATTATAGGTTGTCCAGTGTGTGGTGTCAGCAGGCATGTGTTGGTTATGAAACACAGAGAACAGCTGAGGTACACAGACATACGGTACATGCCTTGTTGGCACCACACACTGAATAACCTGCAGTATTTTTTTTTCCCGTCAGGGGTCTGTCCACTAACAACTAAAGAGTTGTTAATTCCCTAACGCAGTGTTCCCCAACCCTGTCCTCAAGGCCCACCAACAGTGCATGCTTTTTATAAAGCCACAGAGGTAGTTAAGCTCTGCTGCAACACTAATTGACTCACCTGTGCATGTTTGTGGTTTCCTGCAAAACATGTACTGTTGTTGGGCCCTAAGGACAGGGTTGGGGAGCTCTGCCCTAACGGGTTTAAAACAAGTTGCTTTTCTAAGCGATCAAGCAACCTAGTAATAATTATTTTACCAGTGTAACTTAGCAACTTCATATGAATATGGGGTATCAACAGGTGAAAATATGTAACCAGTCTTAGGCTCCCTGCACACTGCAAATCCATTTTGCGATTCCGATTTTCAATTCAGATTTTCCCTGAATACATTCAACAGAAAAACGGATCAAAAAATGCAGCATGCAGTAAAGATTAAAAATCAGAATCGGATGTAAAAACCGATTAAAAAGCAGAATCGGAATCGCATGCTGTGTGCAGGGAGCCTTAAAACCGTGAAACACGAATGCCAGGTTATCGTGCAAGTGGGGCTTAGTGCTAGGGCACACCGAGCGGCTTTTTGAGCGTTTTTGCAGCCGCTTGCGGCTGCGGATACGCTAGGGTAATGTATTTCAATGGGGGTGTGCACACCACAGCTGGAGACGTTTTGCAGAAACGAATCCTCCCGGGATGAGGCATTTTTTGGATTGCAGAGGCGTTTCTGCCTCAATGTTAAGTATAGGAAAACCACAAACCGCTCTGAAAAGCGGCAGATCAGAGCGGTTTGCCAGGCGGTTTTGTTACAGAAGCTGTTCAGTAACAGCTTTACTGTAACAATATATGAAATCTGCTACACTGAAATCCACAGTAGCAAAACGCTAGCAAAACATCTCATAAAAATTTAAAAAAGTGTTTAAAAATCTGCTAGCATTTTGCGGATCTGCTAGCGGGTTTTGGTGTGCACCGGACCTGAAAGCGGTTTAAAACACTGGCAAAATATTCAACAAAAATGTGTTTTCCTACTTTTTATAACCCATACAATTATATTTTCTTTTGTGCAGAAGTATTATAATTCATTTATAAATTGTAACTTCAGAAAGTTCAGTTTATTTACTTTGAAAGCTGCTGGTGCATTTTATTCATAACTGTTGTAATTCTGTTTTAAATGCAGCCATCAGTGATTTCTGACCTGTGTTTCACTCCAGGACTCAATAGCATAAGTTTCTGCACAGCCAGAGAATGTTGACTTAATTGTATCAAGTAAAGAATGTATACAGAAGATAAGCTAATCACCAGTTCGGATGCGGCAGCCCCTGCAGGAGAAAAAGTAAGTCCTGCGATGTAACCATTTAAATGCTGTTTTACTAAAAAGAAAAACATTGTGTTAGTATATTATATGCTGTAAATCTTTTAGAGCAAAGAAGAAATACTGGGTTATAGGGCTGCACGGTTTTGCGGTTTTAAACCGAAACCGCGATTCAAGTGCAGACGATCTGCAGATAGTCAGTAGCTGCGGTTTTGTCAGTTCTGTCAGCGCCCGCCGCCCGCTGGGCTTGGTCACATTGTTCCGCCTACCGCCGCCATAAAGAGCCACTGATTGGCAGAAGACAGTGCATATTTATGATTGTTAATGAGGCTGGCAGCAGGGGGATGGCGGGTCCAGTCCAGAGCGGCACACAGGGCCACCAATAGCTAGATAGAGATGCTATGACGGAGGCGGTAGGCGGAGCTGTACAGAGGGTACAGCTCCGCCTACCGCCGCCGTCATACCATCTCTATCTAGTGATTGGTGGCGCTGTGTGCCGCTCTAGACTGGACTCGCCCCCCGCTGCCCGGCTCATTAACAGTCAAAAATATGCACTGCTAAGTCACGCTGCCTGCCGCCCGCCTTGAAGTAATGATGACCTGCCGCTGCCCCCTGCCCGCCAGAGCGAGATGGATGCCTGCCGCCAGCGCGAAATGGATGCCCGCTGCCTAGCCTGCCATCGCCACCAGTGAGCAACTTTGCTGTCGTGCTGTGCCTCAGTCACTGCTTCAGCCTGCTGGACTTAATGGTGGCAGGGAGTGAGAGGCCTCAGCCTGCCAACAGAGATACCCCAGCCAGTCCTTCCATCTGCATTGGGCAGCGGCCACCTCTAGCTCCGACCACTCTCTCCCCCCCCCCTCTGTCTCTCACCTCCCCCTCTCTCTGTCTCTCCCCATCTATCTCCCCCCCCTGTTATCTGTCCCCTGTCTCTCTTTCCCCCTCTCTGTCTTGCTCTCTTCGTCTAGCCCCCTCTTTCTGTCTCTCTCTCCCCCCTCTCTGTTTCTCCCCCACTCTGTCTCTCTACCCTCCCTCTGTCTCTCCCTCTGTCCCTCTCTTCCCATTTCTCTCTCTCTCTGTCGCAGGACATCATGGTCACCACCAGCCCCTACCACTCTCAGCCGCACTAACATTGCGGCCACTGTCAGCTCTGCCACCAGTGACCCAGGTCCACCAGCCTGTGGTTGCCAGGCCACCATCCCTTTCTCGGTCTCTCCCCCTCACTCTCTCTCACCCCGCCCTCTCTCTGTGCGTGTCTCTCTCTGCCCCTCTCTCTCTCTCTGCCCCCTCTCTCTCTGTCGCAGGACATCATGGCCACCACCAGCTCTGACCATTCTAAGCCGTCAGCTCTGCCACCAACAACTCAAATCCACCAGCCCCCGTGGCAGCCGGCCACCATCCCTGGCCCTGTTTTAAATATTACTCCTGCATCTCACAAGGGCCCCCCACCAGACTAGAATCTACTTGACACTATACCTGGCTACCTAACTACCTATACGGAGGGTGAAAATTGTGGGGTGCTGTGTGATCAATCCAAATGGGGATTGATTACAAGTTTGCCTCAGGCAGCAAAAAGTCTAGGACCGGCCCTGAATCCGTCCCCCGCTGCCCGGCTCAAGCACTCCGCAAAACGCTGCACATTGTGAACTGCCTTCAGCCCAGTGTCCTCACAGAAGGCCCCGCCGCATATATACAGAAATATGCACTGTTAGTCGCAGCTTCTAATACAGTGCATTGCCTGTATTAAATTACTCTGCGCATGAACGCAGTAATATTTACAAACATGACAGAAAATGAGATACTACACTCAGTTTGATAATATGATTTCATTTTCTGTCAGTGTAGGTTTGTAAATGTTACTGTACATTGTGAATTTAGTGCTAAAGCTTGTTTTGAAAAAAAATTGAAATCTTCAATTTGAGAGAAAAATCGCAATTTTAATTTTTCCCTAAAATCGTGCAGCCCTACTGGTTTATAGTCCACTTTAAAGGGAACCTGAAATGGGAAAATTATGGAGGCGGACATATTTATTTAATTTTAAATAATACCAGTTGCCTGGTAATCCTGCTGATCCCGCCTCTAAGGGCCCATTCACACTAGGGTTATTAGCAGGGTGATTCCCTTTAATCACCGAAACCACTTGTAACCCTATGGCAGTGATCTCACTGCCACGATTGCCGCCGATCGCAGGCGTTTCACGATTAACATCAATTGTAAAAGGTGTTACTTGCAGCATTTTCTCCCGATTATGTAGCGATTGTGATAGTGCTTATAAAAGTGCTGATCGCGATCGCTCTGAAGTCGCCAGGTGGACTGGAGGAAGCCCCAGTTGATTGTAGCAAAATAGCTAGCGTTTTGCGATCAGCAAGTGTGAATGGGCCCTTAATTTCTAGGATCTATTCTTTTACAGGCAGCCATCCCCACTGATGCACTGAACAAGCTGTCCTGCAACTCTAGGATCCTACTGACTTCCCATCTACTAATCTGCACCTGTGCTCATATGCAAAGCGATTCAATAGCTGAATTGTGACACATCAATGTAATATGTGCAATGAACAGATATGTGCTAAATTATACATTTTCTAACACATTGAGCATCATGCCTTTGCTCTATTAAAAAACAAAAAAATCATATTAAATGGAATACGGATTCAAATGTACAAAAACAAACTTCTAAACACTGAAGGGAAAAAGGAAAAGAAAAAAAAGGTACTTTTCCGTTAGCCAGGCACATCCGATAGGTGGCGCTAATTACATTAATAGTCGCGTAACAAAAGTGTAGTGTAACCAATTCTATTGTGTTTTTTACTGGCCGTCTTGCTGCGGCCAAATGTATTATCAAAAGGGAGTTCATTGAATTAAATGAAGCCGCCGGCTTCGGCTCTGCCTCCTCTCCTCCCCCTGCCTCTCTCCTATAGAATATTGGCAGCCGGGGGACGCGCGTATCCCCGAGAGTCGTTCGTCGCAAGAAAGAAGCAGAGCGGGGAGGCTGCAGACATTGCTTCTGCCAGCATCAGCTCTTCAAGAACGAATGGCAGTATTCCGTGCGGTGACGAACGACTCGGGGGGGGGGGGGGGGGGGTGGCTTTGCGGGCCACGCATGTCCCCCGGCTGCCAGTATTGTATAGGAGAGAGGCAGGGGGAGGAGAGAGAGACGAAGCCGGCGGCTTCATGTTACATTGCCGCCGGCTTAATTTAATTCAATTCGCTCACTTTTGATAATACATTTGGCCGCAGCGAGACGGCAAGTAAAAAACACAAAAGAATCAGTTACATTGCACTTTTGTTACGTTACTATTAATGTAATTAGTGCCACCTATGGGATGCGCCCGGCTAACGGAAAAGTACCAAATAAAAAAAAACAAAAAAAAAAACTTTGAGGAAGCATACGCCACATAAAAACCATAGTAACTGATTTTCTTTCTAAATGTATTTTTTGTGTCAATTATACATTGTCACAGCACTTCACAGAGGAGACAAATGATATTCCTAAAGGGGCCCATACATTTAGCCGATTAGCGGCCGTTCGATCGAAAATCGATCACAAATCGATTGCCCGATCGACCGATTTCGATTGATTTCAATTGATCTGACATGCTGGAAAATCTAGGTCGATCTGATGAGATTGCTTATCAATTTGCATTGGACCTAATGGAAATCTGATGGCAAAAAAATGCCATCAGATCGATTTTCAATAGATTTCATACGGAAATCTATTCCTAGTAAAAAGAAACACCAGATAGATCAGAAAATCTATCTGATGATCTATCTGCTGCTAATCTAACGAGTGTATGGCCACCTTTAGTATAGGCTAAGTTCACAGTGAGAGCTGCATTGTGTTCCATTTAACCACTTTGCGTCCCTGGTAATTTCCCCAGTTCAGCTCAGTTCTGATTACTTTGGCAATAACTATCACAGCTAATTAATCTATATATTGTTTTTTTTTTTCAGGACAAATTAGGCTTTTTGTGGCTTATAGTTTTCAGTAATTACCTTATTTTCTATGCATTATAAAATGAAAATAGGGGAAAAAAGTGAAAAAATACACAATTTATCCACTTTCATACATTACATCTTTAATGTAAACATTCCTATTGTACATTAAACCCACACATTTTATTTGCCCATCTCTCCTGTTTATTTAAACAGTTCTTTTGTTTTGATAATGTATTATTAACACATTGTACACACCAGTGATCTGCAAACCTGGCTTTCCAGCTGTTAAGGAACTACAAGCCCCACAATGCATTTGCCTTTATGAATCATGACTGTGGCTGTCAGACTCCTCCAATGCATTGTGGGACTTGTAGTTCCTTAGCAGCTGGAGAGCCAAGTTTGTAAATCACTGGTATACACTACCTTAAGGGGCCCATACACCTAACAATTTTCCTGCTGATATACAGCAGATTCGATCACTGATCGAATCTGCTGGGAAATCGTGATCTGCTGTGAAATCGTTGCGCAAACGCTGACAGAACGATCGATTTCCATCCGAAATCAATCGTTCCCTTCGATCTATCCGTGCGGAAGATTTTGTTCGATCGCCGGCAGGTCGGGAGTACGTCGATAGCGGCGTTTGAATGCCCGACAATACATTACCTGTCCCGGCAGGAAGTTCAATGAAGCCAGCCGGACCCGGAGACCAGCGCAGAGAAGACAGCGGAGACCGGGGGACTCGCGCCGACCAGAGCAGGTAATGTATTGGGGGGGTTGGGGGGTTAGCCGCTTCACAGATTGTGAACCGATCACAATCTGTTTGCAGTAAAGCCAGTCATACGATCCCTCTCTGATCAGAGAGGGATCTATCTGTTGGTCGATATGATGGCAAATCGACCAGTGTATGGCTACCTTAATTGTTACATTTGTCTGCTCCTAAAATGTTTTTTCACTTGTTAATTCATTAGGCTTGCCATTGAATTCCCTAGGGGAAGAAGAGTGATTTGCTTTTATTCTGTTACAACTGTATACCATTTTTATCAGTTTAGAGATAACTAAACAGTGTTATCTAGGATTTTGTAGGGAAGAGAGAGTGCAGGGACTTAAGCTGGCCCGATTTGCCGCCATTTCGATCACTGGGATCGAATCTGCTGCCAATCGTTCGCGCTACACGCCGAATTTCGATCCATTCCGTCCAATCCCGTCAATCGCGCCGTGCGGAAAATAACCATCGATCGCCCGCGGGTAAAGAGCGCATCGCTAGCGGCGTTCGAGTGCCCGACGACCGACGCAATAGAGCTGCAATACATTACCTGCTCCGCCGGCGCGACTCCCGGGTCTCCGCTCTTCTTCTCCGCTCTGGTCTCCGGCATGCTTCCCTTCTTCCTGTCCCGGCAGGAAGTTTAAACAGTAGAGAGCGGAGACCCGGGAATCGCGCCGGCGGAGCAGGTAATGTATGCGGGATGGGGGGGGGAAGCGGCGGCAGCACCACCACACATTGTGAACGGTTTCAGGCTGAAATCGGTTCACAATCTGTTTGCAGTAAAGGTAGCCATACGATCCCTCTCTGATCAGATTCGATCAGATAGGGATCTGTCTGTTGGTCGAATCTGATGGCAAATCGACCAGTGTATGGCTACCTTTATTTTAACTTCATGAAGCTTCTTAAAATGCAATGGAGGTGAAAAGAGGAATTAGATTTTATGCGAGTGTTGCATCGCATACAGTCAATGAAAAATATGCTTCAGTGCCATGGTAACACACTGCACTGGGATAACGGAGACTATTGGATCGCATTGCACCGGATGCACTCCACATCATAGACAACACTCTGCTGTGAACTTAGCCCAATATGATGTGCTACTACTTATTTTCTATTATTCATATTGTGGAAAAGGTCTGAAGAATGCCAGAGACAGATATAGGTTGCCAAATACATAATTTAATGAAAAATTATTTGTAAAACAGGGACATCAGAAAAGGCTCAGTCCATCTTTTTAAAATTGAGTATATACATATTTATATATGTAAAAACAGAAGAAAAAAATGAATGAAAAACAACAAGGGAGGTTCACCAGATGACGGACAGGAATAAAGCTCCTTCATTAACTGCAATAAAACAATGCACGCAAATTACAGGTGTTCAGAAAAAAATATGTTCATATGGTTATTTCAAGCAATACTACTAGCATTCTGTAACATAGCACCAGTGTAATACTGCTGAGAGAATAGCTCATCCCTTCTGGGTACCGAGGCAAAGACCTTGCCCAGTGTGCGTAGCAACTGCATGGGGTCATGTCTGGAGACACTGAAAGATGGGGCCATATTTTATTTCCTCAGAAAACAGTTAAGATGCAGACTTAGAAAATGTACAGCAATGTAACTTATTAGCGTTATTTATAAAAAAAAACAATAATAAAAACAAACAATCTCATACTTGACGCGCCACCTGCTGGCCTGACCTGGACATTTTCTTGGTTTACTACTGAGCAGATAAAGCAGTGAATACAGCTCATCTGCAGGGAGAGGAATATGAAAGCCACTGTTTGCTCCCTTTTTTAAAACCATGCTTGTGGCACGTTGCTGTGTTCATGCTCTGACTTTCATATCTTCTGCATTAAAGACCCAAGACAAGTATGCAGATCCAGTGTTCTGCATGCCTCTTCCAGGTCTATGGCACTACTGAAGTGAAAAGATCAGCACAGCAGCCTGGAAACTCACACAAAATATTCTAAGGGCTGGGGAACACTAGAGCCATTTTTTTTGCAGCATTTCTGGATCACTAACAATAGACTCCAAAAAACGCTTTGCCAATGTATTCTAATGGGGTTGAAGCCACTAATGCAATTGCGGTAAGAAAAAAAAACAAAAACGCAGGACAAGCAGCATTTTAGTTGCGTTTGCGCTCAATGCAAATTATTTTAGAGCTGCAAAATCACTTTTCAAAGTGATTTAGCAGCAATTTGGGGCCGAACGTTTTTTAAATAGCTATACTTACCGAATGCTCTGATGTCCGGCTTACACCCGTAGCCCGTCCCCTGGCAGATTAGGTCACAGGCGCTTCTCTGCTTGGTCCTGGAGAAACACCTATGCCCGTCCTTTTCCGCTAAATGGCGGGGCTACAGACGGAAGACGGACATCTAGACACCTGGAGAAACTAACTTTATTGACAGGTACAAATCATTGATCGAAGGAACCACCAATAGCAAATGGAAAATGCCTAGGAATCTCTGAACACAGCGCTTGCGTGATTTAAAAGTGGTGCAGCGATTCCTAGTGTGCCCCAGGCTCAGAGAGGTGTATTTAGAGTAAGCAAACAGTTTGTTAAGGATTGCCACTATGCAATGAACATATAGAGGTGTTCATTACCAGCATAGCACCAATAAAAAGCTAATGAGATAGCCGACTAGGGCCCCTCTGGTCCAGGGGCCCTTGTGCAGTTGCAACCTCAGCATCCACTATTGCTATGCCACTGCTTGTATAGAGATTTTGGTAAATACATCATGTAAACACGTAAACATTTGTATACTCTTCCAGTAACTACTCTCACTGAACTTGAATGTTTGGTAATGTAACCCAGCTGCAGGGATTACCCAATATGTGAAATAGTGACCTTGTCCTGGGTGTGGGACAGGAAGCACCATAACTATTCATAAGTCTAGCAGAATATGCTCTATGATGAACACAAATCACAATACTTCAGGGTAGTATGAAAGCCAGATAGATTTTGTATTGCTGTAAATTGATCAAAGATTTCCTAACTCCTAAACCGCTAGTTGTCTAGAGTCTAATCTTGGCCCGCCACACCGCTCAACAGTAAGTGTTCCTCCGATATGTAAAAGGGACATATTTGCTTTAAGATGAAATGCTGAGGGATCAGCTATGGCAAATTAACTATTACTTCATTGCAATGAAAGAGAGCCATGTATATGTGATACCCTGAAAAGTGATGGGCTTCATCTTTCAGTTAATATCAGACATGTACAGCAAAAGATAGATGCAGAGCTGTTGCAGGGAAAGCCTATCATGCTTACTCATAAACTAACAAAAAGAGGAAGTTGCCACACAGATAGTCTACATGTCTTGACACTTAGGCCCAGTGCACACCGAGCGGTTTTTGGAGCGATCCGCCGGCCGCATCCGCCTCTAAAAACGCTTGTCTAATGTATTGCAATTGGATGGTGCACACCGGCGGTTTGCGTTTTTTGCCAAGCCACAAACGCGCCTCCTGCTGCGCGTTTGCGGTTTTCGGAAGCGTTTCGTCCTCAATGTAAAGTATAGGAAAACCGCAAACCGCTCTGAAAAACGCTAGTTCAGAGCGGTTTGCCAGGCATTTTTGTTACAGTAGCTGTTCTGTAACAGCTTTTACTGTAACAATATGTGTAATCTGCTACACAAAAACGCACGCAAAACCGCTAGGTATGTTTAGAAAACCTCTCTAAACATACCTAGAATCGCTCTGAAATCAGCTCCCAAAACCGCTAGCGTATTGCGGATCTGCTAGCGGTTTTGGTGTGCACTGGGCCTTAGAGCCAATTCACACTGGAGCAATGAGGTTTTGTAAAAAAAAACCATAGCATTACATTGGGAAGAGCTTTTAGAGGTTTCAAAAGCTCTTCACAATGTAATGCTATGGGGTTTTTTACAAAACCTCATTGCTCCAGTGTGCACAGACACATAGGATAACATTAGCAGCAGATTTAAAAACTCAAAACGCTCAGAAAAACTCCTCTGGTGTGCACCAGGCCTACAAGAGCTTTTTAAACGCTAGATATTTTAAAAGCTCTTGCTAATGCAATGCCACAGAGGATGTTTACAAACTCACATTGTTCCAGTGAGAGCACACACATAGGATTACATTAGCAAGAGCTTTTACAATCACAAAGCGCTCAGAAAAGCTCTTGTAGTGTGAACGAGCCCTTAGCAGGCATAGAAGACCCTTAGATATATTTTTTTTCAATACAGCTTGGTTTTCTGGAAGGCACTGGAATTACATCTTCAGTACAGCAATTATGCTACATACACACTTGAGATAAAAGTATTTGGAAAAGACAAGATCACAGACCAATTTTACCCCCTTCCATGTAGTATGACAGCCATACTCTACACCAGTGGTCCTCAAACTAAGGCCCGTGGGCCGAATGCAGCCACTTGAGGCTCCTGCTCTACACAGTCTGTTTTATTGAGCTGAACTCCCCATCAGATAAAAACCTTTGCAAGATGCTGCACACAAAGATGCCTGTACACATGCAAAAGATCAGTATCTGCAAAAGATCCATTCCTGCAAAATGCATTCATAGTCTATGATATCTGCAGATCTCATACACACCTTGTTTAACAGACATTCATCTGCATATCTGACAATCAACTGCAGATCTGAAGATCCATCCTGGTGGATCTGATCTTATGGGGAGTCCAGCTCAATAGAATATACTGTGTAGAGTGTGCTCTCATACTACATGGAAGGGGTAAAATTGGTCTGTGATCTTGCCTTTATAAAGACTTCTCTCAAGTGTGTATGTAGCATCAGGATAGTTGTGTTAATGAGCGACACTCTGCATTTTAAAAATGAAAATGCCATTCGATATTAAATTTGCAGGGTAGACATACCCGTGTTTACAGAATTCAGAGGTGTACGCTGAATCCACTCTCTCTGACAGGGATTCTTGCCACTAAAGGCCATATCACACGAGACACTAACAACTAAGTGCAGATGTTGTTAGCAACCGCTTTGGATAACATTAGTAGCAAACACATACGGTAGCAGCTATAAGCCTCTTGTGTGACAGGTCCTAAGGCCCCGTTCACACTACACGCGTTTCCAGCCGCGTTTTTGGAAACGCGTGCAGGAGGCAGACACGCATAACATCAGACAGTGCATAGAGTGCACTGTCTGATGTTCACACTGCATGCGTTCCAGACCTGTGCGGTCCGGGAACGCATGCTGCACGCATTTTTTGTACAAACGCATGGCTGTCCCATTCACTTTTCAGTGATGGGATCAGCCACGCAACGCACACAAACGCGGATGGCGTGTGTTCGCATGCGTTGCGTTCCGCACGCATGGCCATCCGCGTTTGTAATGTGAACGGGGCCTACAGAACACTTGTCACATTATAAACATGCTGACATTCAGGCAGGACAAACTCAACCGAAGCTGTACAGAGGAGTATGATGTTGGCACCATCGTGCATGTTCATACACTTTACCTCAATGTTTTAGCCTTACATATTTCTAGGCACGGTGATACTTTTATACTGAATGGCGCTGTCTCTCACAGTAGGCTAAAAGATGATCAGAAGCATGATATTGGATCTGCAATGTGCCTCTAGTAGGAACAACAGACATTGCTTCCTATGCACCGACATTCTTGCATATGGCACAGTAGATGTGTGCTATTATTACTGATTTATAAAGCGTCAGCATATTCCGTGGCGCTATACATGCATAGTTCTGCACCATCCCACACACACAGCATGACCAGGTTCTGAAGAAAGCATTTGCTAATTCTTAGCCGATTATGGACAGCTCTATACAATAAAAAACAAACTACACAATATAAATAATTCCAGTTTAAACTGCCTTTTTTTTAAAAAAAAATCAACAACCCCACCAGGGCACTACAGTGGCAGAGTGTTTAGCACCTTCACCTTGTAGCATAGGGTCGTATGGGTGAGTTCTCCACAGGGCAATTTCTACAGTTGGTATGTTCTCCCCATGTTTCTGTGCGTTAGCCTTGGTTTTCTCTCCCATACCGCCAAAACATACTAGAATACTGTAAATGTATCTGCTCTGCCGTAGTTGGAGGTGAGAGAGGAAATGAGTCGGATGCTGTGGAAGAAGCATACCAACAATTAAGAACAAATACTGCTCCCTGTGGCCTGTCATTGGAAGATCTCCAGGTGGAATTTTCAAGATATCAGTTTCTGAAGTGTTTAGCTGCAAAATAATAGGACACATTAGCTGTGGGGCTTATTTGTACAGTGGCACGTGTTTGTATTTGACATACATTTCTGAAGTCTATTTGAGGAGCCTTGCACATGCCCTTTCTTGATCTAGAGACAGGGTGAGCTTGCACCACAATATTGTAAATACATCGGGTATTCTGCTAAATTTTTGTGTATTCCAGTTCAAAACAAAGTTGCTGTAAATCCAAACATATCGTGAAGTGCTAAAAGCATGTAGATCTGAGTCACCCCGCAAGGAAAGAAAAACAAAGCAAATGTACATAGCGGCTGGTATGCCCCGGGAAACCACTGGGGACACTTCATATGTCATTACAGTAGATGCAACCCACACAAGATGTAAAATAGTTTCTTTTAACCTTATCCCATAAAGCAAAATGCCATGAAAAAAAAAAGCGTCTCCATAGATAAGACTGTTGCACAAGCCGCTGTTTTGGGTGTCAAGAGTATATCCATTCCCAAGCCATGGAGTGCGCCTATATATCACCACTACTCTGAAGCATCCAATCACAGTAAATCAAGTAAATACAAATCCACCAATTACAAGCCATAAATTGAGAGGATTTGATGAGGAACTGCAGGCCATGAAATAGAAACCAGCCGCTTAAACATCAGGCCATGACCAATATGCATACATTGATAGGTTTCCAGACTCCAGACCATTATGCCACATTTCCACTATAACCAGGCGAATCTGCATAGAAATAAAGGCTTGTGGATTCAAATGCGTAAATGAATTTGTGTGAGTTTGCAGGGGATTTTTAATGCGAATTCGCATGCGTAAGCAGTCTCTCCCCCCCCCCCCCCCATATTTACCCATCACTATTCATTACTATCGACAGGCTCATGGAAATACATTGCAGATAATGCATGCAAATTCGCCATGGTGGAAACGGACCCTTACTAAAGCATTGCATAATGATCAATATTAACCTATCAAGCAACAGAAATGTATTCATTTAACCCATAAGTTGCAGGAATATACATTTAGCCCATCCATACATGCACTAACTATACAAAGGTTAAACTACTGTACAAGAAAGTGCAGCAGCAATTAAACAGCAAAAAATAAAAATATATGTTTGCTTGGGATTTGCTCTTATGTTAAAAAGGCTTTTTTTTCATTTCAAGGCCTGCAGTTCCCCATTAGGCTGCTCCATTGATGGTTTCTAACATGTGGGATTTGAATTCTTTTACATTGATTGGATGTTCTATAGTATTGAGGTTGGTTTAACACTAGAGGGTGCTGCATTGCACATTCTGTGAAATCAAACAACTAATACAATGGAGGGAAAAGTTGAATTGTGCATAACATGTGCAATGTGATGCATGTAGTGAAAAATACAGTACATAAAAATATGCTTCACGCTACTCCCAACAGATTCCGACCCATCACACTGCTAATGAGCCAATGTGATGTTATTACAATATAATTGTATTACGTTAGAAAGGAGATTATATTGGCGGACACAACACAGCATGTCAGCGTGAAAGCAGCCTACAGGCAAAGCATTTTATAGAAGGATAAAAAAAGAGCTTGGGCTTCATTTCAAATAGACTGGCTAAGGCTTCATGGAGGCCTAAGAGGTGAGATTGTAATCTACAGTATTGGACATGACTGATCTAGCTAGTGCTGTATGTAAGCTGCCCTCACAATAACACAACACCGGTCATTGGTAGAGATGGACAGCATGATGCTTATAATACAGACTTGCACTCACTTCACATGCAAACTGGAAACAGCTTGGAAGTGGGCCAATTAAATGCCCTTCATGGTGATTATACAATTTGCATTAAATTTGCCTGCAAGCCAGAATTTTCAGCATCTGCCTGCCTATCGCCAGTCACTGGACTCACGAATGTGCACACTTGTAGTTCATATTTAAGCTACAGAACAGAAAATGCCACAGAGATGAAATGAAGCACAACAGGAAGCATTGTTCACATCCCACCCAGCACCTTGGCAATTTCATTTTAGGCACTTTACTTTGACAAACACAAACACTTGGGAATACCGATATGAAATCATTAGACATGCAATATGTGTTCATTTGAATCTGAATAGCACCGACTCTTGGGCAAGCATGTAGCTCAGTGTCATGTGAGCACCAACTCCTACAGACATTTAAAAAAGGCAAGCTTTTTACTGCAACTTCTAAAGGTTGTATGAATTTATCTTTTACTTCCCCTGATTTCAGCTTTGTACATTTGCAATCACTGCAATATAAAACAATAAAAGTGCCATCTGTCACTGCTTAACAAATTGGCCTGGCAGTGGCTTCCACTGCATGCCATTTGTAGCACGTGCTCAGTGTTTGCTGCTGCACAACTGGCCTGATTTACTAAGGAGCTCCTAGAGGGAGAACATATTGTGATTGACCCAGTCTATAAGGTAAAACTGTTTGCAACTTCCATTTGGGACAAGGTGGCAAAAAGGCTGACAAATTAGAGGCTGTGCAGCTGCAGCTGCATGCAAAAACCTGCTCCACAGAAAGACACAAGCCAGGTTTAGCGGATCACTAGATGTTCTCAAATGTACTTTTACCTGAAGGGCCTAAGTAATTCAGGTCCATTGTATCCAAGTGCATATAGATAAATCTGACAGACAGACATAGGTAAATAGATACCAGAACCTGGAAATGCGTGGTGGAAAGTACATGTTACAGTCTCATCACATATGGGATTTGTCATTGGTGACACCCATCAAAGCTGTTCATTCTACATACTAAATAGCAATGATCCTGCAAGCTATACCAATTAAGGTTATGTGGTGTGGGAGCACCAAAATCCTTCAGAGTAATCATCCACCCCTGTCAAGCACAATGAAAGCAGGCATTACCTGAGCTCAGCCACAATTATGGATGAATTCCTTTTATTATGCAGTGCGCATAATGCAGACAAGCAAGGACATTGCGTAATAAAAGGAATTCATCCGTAATTGTGGTTGAGCTTAGGCCATATCTGCTTTCACCAATCTACATAGTAACTCCAGAAGTGTCTGGAAAAACATGTACATGCACTCTTCCGTAGTGATGGCAAACACTCAGTATGGGAGCGCATGTCCACTTTCAAACACCAGAGGAAGTATGGTAATTTAATCCATAAAACCTGAAGTATTTGCTACCAACATAGGCTCAAGTGGCAACTTGGGAGTATCACCACAGGCATCAGTGGATGCAAATAGCAAAGATTGGGAATCTACTCCCAAGTGTTAAAGAGTAACTGTTAGCCCCCAAAGTGAAATTTAAATCTCTATAGCAATGTTTTATTTAGTAATTAAGTGAGCCAAAAAGCCAATGCAGAACTTAAAAATCAATGTAATTTTTATACTATGTAGCCTTTTGGACAAGCTCCGGACGCAAAGCCGCATATCAGAGACTGCTTCAGCATGCAGAGCATGCCTATGTCTCCCCGACCCCCCTCTCCCCCCCAGGACCAGGTGCCGATCTATTCTCACATCAAACAGCTGACCGCTCTGACACGGAGAGAGAGCGGGAGCACTTACAGCGCCGCCACTGCAGAGCAGCCGCCGCCGAGTCACATGTGAGAGATGCACGTGCATCTCTCACATGTCACTCGGCGGCGGCTGCTCTGCGGTGGCGGCGCTGTAAGTGCTCCCGCTCTCTCTCCGTGTCAGAACGGTCAGCTGTTTGATGTGAGAATAGATCGGCACCTGGTCCTGGGGGAGAGAGGGGGGTCGGGGAGACATAGGCATGCTCTGCATGCTGAAGCAGTCTCTGATATGCGGCTTTGCGTCCGGAGCTTGTCCAAAAGGCTACATAGTATAAAAATTACATTGATTTTTAAGTTCTGCATTGGCTTTTTGGCTCACTTAACCACTTGAGGACCCACCCTTTACCCCCCCTTAAGGACCAGCGCTGTTGTAGCTGATCTGTGCTGGGTGGGCTCTGCAGCCCCCAGCACAGATCAGCGTGCAGGCAGAGCGACCAGATCGCCCCCCTTTTTTCCCCACTAGGGGGATGATGTGCTGGGGGGGGTCTGATCGCTCCTGCCTGCCGGGTGTTGCGGGGGGGGGGGCACCTCAAAGCCCCCCTCCGCGGCAAAATCCTCCCCCTCCCTCTCCTATCTGGCCCCCCCTTGGAGATCCGGGCTGCACAGGACGCTATCCGTCCTGTGCAGCCAGTGACGGGACGTCCCCTGTCACATGGCGGCGATCCCCGGCCGCTGATTGGCCGGGGATCGCCGATCTGCCTTACGGCACTGCTGCGCAGCAGCGCCGTACAAATGTACACAAAGCGGATTATTTCCGCTTGTGTTTACATTTAGCCTGCGAGCCGCCATCGGCGGCCCGCAGGCTATTCACGGAGCCCCCCGCCGTGAATTGACAGGAAGCAGCCGCTCGCGCGAGCGGCTGCTTCCTGATTAATCAGCCTGCAGCTGGCGACGCAATACTGCGTCGCTGGTCCTGCAGCTGCCACTTTGCCGACGCGCGGTATGAGTGCGCGGTCGGCAAGTGGTTAAATACTAAATAAAACATTGCTATAGAGATTTAAATTTCACTTTAGGGGCTAACAGTTACTCTTTAAGGAACAGCAAGTGGGTATAGCGGACAAGGCTGTTGCTGTGCACAGAGCTAACACTTATGCCCTCAAGGATTCTATCCTTATCATTGATTCACATGGGTTACCAAAATGCACCTGAAACATACAATACAACTGGTGCTAACTTACACTAATAAACTGTAGTGGGCAGTGCTGAGAGGATTTCATTGCATTCTGCTGCCTGCCATGAACGGTCAAGTCAATGCCTCCCAGTGTGCAATGTAAGACATCCAAATCCTTGTTTGTTGGTGGACTAGCAAAGGTTTCTGCTCTGAACAATGAACAGCTACATAATCTTAATTGATGCAAGTGAGAAGACATGACAAGGGCATGGTAATACCACCAACATTCAACATCAATGCGCACTGGTTCAACGCAGCCGACAGAATGCAGGAACAGAAGTCAGCACAATATGTTTTCTGTCCATAAATGTAAACAGTACTGTAATGTGTGATATTCTGCAGAATGATCAGTGCTTTTTTCTGAGTGTAACAAAGGCTGAAACCACAAAGTGGACACTTCATGCATTTTCCCCACACTATTCGCCTGTCTTCAGCATGTTGGACGATGTAAAATGGATAGCTACCATTTGTCTCTGTAAACAGTGTTTGCATGTTGGCTTCATTTGGGTAAAATATTTACAAAGGCATTGCACAAGTAGCATTTCTGTACATAGGCCTTAAAATATTGATGAATGCAACATATTTACAGTAAATCGCTTTCACCTGCTGGCTAATAAAGTATATTACAAACCATACAGAGCTCTGTAGCCACATAAATTAACCAACAAGTATGTGTTAGTTGGGAACTCTTTATGAACATTTTGTAGGTACAAATTATATAAAAATTTTGTTTTAGATATCTGTGCATATTCTTCTGGCTGTTCTGTTGAAAGGATTTTTTTGCATTTGTGGATAATACACATCCTTGAAAAAACCCTTCTGCTGAAACCCAGAGCTTTCAATAACACGATTACGTTTTATCTCTTTCCTCTGTATTCCAGTGGGGGTTTGCAGGACCTCCTTTGGCATATGGATATGCACTAGCACAACATGAAAGTCTGTTCCAGTATATCAGTTATCACCTCTGCCCTGAACTGTGTGGAATCATGTTCTTTTTGCTCCTACTCCGACTGAGTTTCTCCAAGTCTCTGCTTGGACTATCTAGACTTGAACTGCCTCTCCTTAGTCGCATATGGTCCTTATTCTCATCACTTTCAGCTTCTGAGTCACTTAACTCAAGGTCGGGACAGTAACCGTCATTATCCTGGTAAGGAGTTCCTGATGATGGGCATTCAATAGACTGCTTATTCCATGAACGATCTTTTGTGGATTGTCTCCTTTGAAGCTTCCCACAACCTTGAAGGTCTTCCATGGTCCTGACCAAGCTGTTGGTTGCCTCTTTAAAGGATCTATTAAAATGATCCAAAGAGGACTTCCTAAAGCTGCGCTGGTTAGTTAAATGACTTAAAGACTCTGGGTCATGAAGAGTTTGGCTTGAGTTGTCTTTCTGAGATCTGTCCTCCCCAGAATGCAAAAGTCCATTCGATTTAACCGACCTCAGGTGTTCATGCTGAACTTTCCCACTGCCATTGGAGGATTGTCCGTGGATTACGGCTTGTAGTGACAACGGTTTACCTGAGGTCCTAATTCGCGTTTGGTGGGAATCTGGAGCTTGGGGGTCTGTCCGTGTTTTATTATCAAGCAAGCCATTGCTTTTTTTCTCTGAGGCATACCTATTGTAGTATTTGGCGCTGTGTTCAAACGAACCTTTCTGTAGTCTTCTGCCACCACTATGAGAACTACTTTTCTTCTCTGAAATACTTGATCGGTTTCCAGTTTTCATAGAGCTATTAAAGTCTCCTGGTGTCGATTTTGGCATTTTAAGTTTTAAAGTAATTCTGGGAGGAGGGTAGAACAGTGTATTTTCCAGTGCACTTGATAAAGGTTGTCCTAGATAAAGACACAACAAAAATATAGTTAGTCACATGCACTACTACAACTGATAAAACAAAAATGCACTGGAGCAAGTAAATGCATACTTCCAGCATGTGGCCGTCTACCCAAAATGGACAACGAACGAAGAATCCAATATGTTGAATCACCCTGACCTGAGATAGCTTGACTCATTAAAACTGCAGGTTGAAGTCTGTCCCACCAGAGGTTTCATATGCATTCACCATTGGGTGTGTTGCCACGGTAATATGGCTATTTATGATAAACCTTATGTTGTATTTACAAATAAATCATATTTAAGTATTTTAGACATCACCTCAGAATTCTACATCTCAATAACTCAAGTGTAGTTTGGTTATACTGGGCTCACCCTGTGCCCAGCTCACCGATGCACAAGAAAAAAAAAAAAGAGTGAAAATTCCAGGAGTGGAGAATACCACTCTTCAAATACACTGTGACAGAGATGGGCTCACGTAGAGGCACCTATAGTTCTGATTTTCCTTAAAACGATCCTGAATTTTAAAATAAAACAAATGTTAGATACTTAACTCTGGTGGGAAGCCTCTGGATAATCCACAGGCTTCCCGGATCCTCCCACAGTCCACTGTTCCAGCGCAGGGACCAACTTTACTTACTGGCCGTGCTCTCAGCCGTGGATATGTGCATCCAGACAGGACATATGCAAGCAATATCTGCCCATGCCCAGTACAACCAAGCTGCTCAGGCATGGTTTCTTTCCTCCATGTCCGAGCACTTCCTTCTACTGGGCATGCACACCAAGTCCAGATGTCCACAGCTTTGTTCACGCCCAGAAGAAAGCGGCTCCAGAGTATTATCCAGAGGCTTCCCACCTACTACGATAAATATCTAACTTGAGTTTTATTTTTCACTTCAGGATTGCTTTAAAGGACAACTGTAGTGAGAGGGATATGGAGGCTGCCATATTTATTTCCTTTTAAATAATACCAGTTGCCTGGCTGTTCTGCTGATCCACTGCCTTTAATACTTTTAGCCATAGACCCTGAACAAGCATGCAGCATATCAGGCATTTGATATTATTTTCAGACCTGACAAGATTAGCTGCATGCTTATTTCTGGTGTGATTCAGATACTACTGCAGCCAAATAAATCAGCAAGGTTGCCAGGCAACTGGTATTGTTTAACAGGAAAGAAGTATGTCAGCCTCCACATCCCTCTCACTTCAGTTGTCTTAAGTACAGGTTTCGTTTATTTACAAATGTTTGGCTGTAACATTTTAGTAGTGTCCAGGAATCCAGGCTTAGAATTTGAGGAAATGTACTGTACATGAGCTCTGATGGAATGCTGACAAGGATTTATGAAACATTTTAGAAGGACCCTGATACCACTGTTGGAATTTTGCATGGAATGTTGCAGAGCAGTGCACACATTTTTTGCTGCTTTAGACAAGTTTTGTTTTAAATTCTTGAAACACAGCACGTCTAATACTACTGCTTTGAAAATGCGTTTGCGACTCTTAAAGCAACTAAAATGCACTGCTTTAACTGCATTTAAAAGCTGTAGATTCAAAACTTACACAAACATATTAAGTTTGCTTGAAAATAAATGGAAGCTCTGTTCAAGAAAACCTGCACTAGCTGGGAAAAAACAACAAGTAAGGCCCAGTGCACACTGAGCGGTTTTTGGAGCGATCCGCCGGCCGCATCCGCCTGGAAAAATGCTTGGCTAATGTATTGCAATGGGATGGTGCACACCGGCGGTTTGAGGTTTTTGCCAAGCCGCAAACGCGCCTCCTGCTGCGCGTTTGCGGTTTGCTAAAAAAACTCAAACCGCCGGTGTGCACCACACATTTAAATACAATAGCCAAGCGCTTTCACTGACTGATGCGGCTGGTGGATCGCATACAAAACCGGCTTGGTGTGCACCCGGCCAAATATCTGCTCTCTGCTCCCAAAACCGCTAGCGTTTTGACGATCTGCTAGCGGTTTTGGTGTGCACTGGGCCTTACTTACCTAAAGGTGGCCATACACTGGTAGATTTGCCATCAGATTCGACCAAAAGATAGATCCCTCTCTGACCGAATCTGATCAGAGAGGGATCGTATGGCCACCTGACTGCAAACAGATTGTGAATCTATTTCAGCCTGAAACCGATCACAATCTGTGGAGCTGCCGCTGCTGTCGCGCCCCCCCCAACCCCTGCATACATAACCTGTTCCGCCGGCGCGAGTCCCCTGGTCCACCACTGTCTTCTTCTCCGCCTGGTCCCGGCATCTTCTTCGCATCGGCATCCGCGTATAACGTTCTGTCACTCTATTTGTACTTCCGCTGTCACTGCAGTGACACAGGAAGTTATACACTGATGCCGTGATGCGGATGGTGATGGGAGAAGATGCCAGCCGGGAGGTGACAGCGGGGACTCGCGCCGGCGGAGCAGGTAATTTATCTCCGCTGTATTGCGTGGGTCGTCGGGCATGCTAACCCCGCTATCGACGCACTCCCGACCCGCGAAAATCTTCAGCACGGATGGATTGATGGGAGTCGACGGGAATGATGGATTTCGGACGGAAATCCATCGTTCTGTCAGCGGTGTGCGCAGCGATTTCACGGCCGTTTCGATCACTGTGATCGAAACGGCCGTATTTCGGCGGGAAAATTGTTAGGTGCATGGGCCCCTTAAGAAGAGGAATAGTCCCAGAAGTTTCCCATATCCTCCTCAACCCAGCCATTGTGGCACTTGAAGCTTCTGAACATATCCGACAAGACCTTGCCTTTTCATGGCTAGGCTCCCCGCCATGCATGGGCACAGCCATAATGCAACTGCGAGAGTACGCCTGTGCCTGCACAGTATAGTGGCCCATATACCTAATGATTTTCCTGCCGAAATATGGCCGTTTCGATCACAGTGACTCGCGCCGGCCGGAACAGGTAATGTATGCGGGTTGGGTGACAGCAGCGGCAGCTCCACAGATTGTGATCGGTTTCAGGCTGAAATCAATTCACAATCTGTTTGCAGTCAGGTGGCCATACGATCTCTCTCTGATCAGATTCGATCAGAGAGGGATCTATCTTTTGGTCGAATATGATGGCAAATCGACCAGTGTATGACCACCTTAACTGTGCAGGTGTGAATGCAAACTGTCAGAGGGTCCCGGTCATCGACTGTGGGGTTAAGGGGGGCATGGGATGCCTCTGGACTATCCAACGGCTTCCCTCTACCTAAGTATCCATGTTTTTTTTCCCCCAAACACTTTGTGCTCACACTGAAGTGAAGGTGCGTACACACGTACAATGATGGTTACCTGTAGGGATCGGGACTCAATACCTCAGGTGACAGTTTATAGGCAAGTGCTGTACAGATGCATCACTACGCTGTTGTGTGGCCCCCCAAGGCCTCAATCAGAGGCCCAAAATGCCAGATCATCTCAGCAGAGTGCAGGCCAAGGACATTGTTCTCCTTCTTACCCCGTCCCATTCTGTCATGTGCCACGCATTGCCTGTAGGCTAGCGACACGTCTACACAGCCTCTGCCCTGAACCGTCACTGAAGGGATTGAGTCCCTATCTCTATGGGCTGACAGTTCCCCTGCATGCGTACAAACAAAAACATACAAAGTTTAGACATTAAAGCAATTTAAAGAGAACCAGAGACCACGACAAAAAGATGTTATACATACCTGGGGCTTCATCCAGCCCCATAAGCCTGGATCGCTCCCACGCCGCCGTCCTCCGCTGCCTCAGACCGCCGATACCGGGTTCCTTCATTTCGGCCAGTCGACGCAAGCACAGTGAGCTCCCTCCGTACTGCGCATGCGTACAGAGCCGGAGGGAGCCCCTGGGCATGCGGAAGACTGGTCGCGTCCAGCGGAAGTGACGGGACCCGGTACCGACGATAGAGGCAGCGGATAATACCTTTTTTTTTCATTTTTTTAGAGAACGTTCATCTCTGGTTCCCTTTAAATCTATGTTAGCTTTATTAGTACAAAAAAAAAACTTATTTATAGCCTTGCAGATATGATATCATTAAAATAGAATATCAAAATTATATACATAAAACTATGCCTTCTTCAATCATTCTATGTAGCCTTATTATTGATAAGCCGATTACCTGCAGCCAACTCCTGATTGACAAGCTGTACTTCAAGGTTGAAGATTTGTTCATGGACTTTACTGTGGGAAAGTTTGAGCTTCTCCCTTCTATTCACCATGTAGCATAAATTCCTTACCTGTTCATGGGAAAATGCAAAGTAATACAAATAAGTAAAGCTTTACCAAAAAACATGTGTTGGCATGATTTTAGAATAGCATATCCTACGAAATATCTCAGACACTATGACATTATTATAATCAGAAGAATGCAACTTGGATTTTGTAACCCACTTCAGCCAATGCACCATTTTTTCTAAACCGCTTTATATACCTTAACTAAGTACCTGAAGTGTGAGGGATACACAGGCTGCCATTTCTATCCCCCTAGAGATAATGCCTGGCTGTCATGCTTAGATTTAGGTTTTGTTTCTGAGTCACACACCTGCAAACATGCAGCCAGTGGAGACCCGAGTCAAAGCATCTGATCTGCATTCTTATTTTGGGAAGGAAGTAATGCAAATGGCTTCGTTTAATACACAAAAAAGATTGCTATCACTTTAGGTTCCTTTTAAAGTGTACCAGACAAGAGAAAAAATAGAAGTTTTACACATACCTGGGGCTTCCTCCAGCTCCATGCGCACGGATCGCTCCAGCGCCGGCTTCCTCAGTCTTCTGTATAGTCAGTGTCGGGTCCTGTAACTTCGGCCAATCACGGCCAGTCAAGTGTGCTCTCTACGCATCTCTCCGTCGGCTGCCGGATATATACGTAGAGAACACCCTTCTCTTGCACAGACTGGCTGAAGTTACGGGACCTGGTACTGGCGCTGCAGAAGACTGAGGATGGCGGTGTGGGAGCGATCCGTGCGTATGGGGCTGGAGGAAGCCCCAGGTATGTATAAAACTTTTTTTTTTATCTTCTCTGGTTTCCTTTAAGGTGTGAGGGTACAATACAATCATGTTATCTATGCAAATGAAGCAAAAAAAACCAAAACAAACAGTTGAATCCAGGGTTTTGCTAAACGTAAAACAGAAACACCACTTCTATCTGCTGATAGCACAACAGAATATGAGGCACCAGGAGTTACATTTACTATTACTACTAAACATGCAATGGATTACCTCTTTAGTTTTAGAAGGCGGTCAACTGCAGGTCAACTCCATTTGACCTAAATTTAAAGCTCCATGTACATTAGCCCTTAAAATGAACACTCCTAAGTGCATTTTCTATATAACTGAATATACCACCGTGTATATTGGACACAGTATTCACAAGAGTTCTTGTTTGTTATCACTCTTATGTTATATCTTAAGTCTGTGGATAGCTGACCGTCTCGGATGCTGTGCCTCCCCCAATCCAGATACATTCAGCAATACTTACAGCACCAAGTACACTCGGGAGAGACTGTAACCGATTGAACTGATTGTTAGTTATTTTATCTGGCAGTTTACTGGGTGCACATTTCCAAATGTTCTTAGCCTTCTCTTTTATTGATCCAGAAAAAACATCAGCCAGCTGCTGTTATGTTTTCCCACTGTCTGGCAGCAGGATTAGGCCCCGTTCACATCTGAGCGGGAATCACGCGTTTCCCGCTTACCACAAACGGCTAGCGGTTTTCAAAACCACGTAGCAAAGGTTATCCAATGGCAGTGTTCTCACTGCTGCGATCGCGGGCATTTTGCGATTACCGATCATTGCAAACACGTTACCTGCAGCGTTTTGGCGGCAATTCTTGAGCGATCGCGATTAGCATGTATAGAACCGCTAATCGCGATTGCTCCCAAAACGCTACTGTGTCCAGTGATTTTTTTCCCCGCAAAACACTAGCCGTAATTGCTAGCGGTTTGCAATTTTAGATGCGAACGGGGCCTAACTGCGGATTGAGCATTCTCCATAGAATAGTACATGCTGTTTGACATGAACAGGAAACGTGTCTGTACAGTTATCACTGGTAAGCTGTCACTTCAAACGACCACGACAGACCATTTAGTGTGACAAACTAGGTAGGAAGTTTGCAGCCCCATACATCTCTTCACCCTAAGAGGTTACGCTGTGCAGTCCCCCTGGTGTGTGTATAGCTGTCCCATGATGTCATTTATAGATGGGCCACAGCGGACCATTAAATGACCAGCAACAAACAAGCCCTTTGTGCTCGTATTTAGGGTTCTTCAACACTGCGCATGTTGTGATACCATCGCAATGCAAAAGTGCAGAGACCATACAGTGAATTACAATGAAAGTATTATGCTTCACTGCCACTGTAAACTAGCACTTCGTTCAGTAAGTGCACAGCAGGCTGTGCGTTACTACAGCAAGATCTCTCAATAGAGAGTATTTCATGGACGTATCTATCCTCCCACTTACCATGGGTACATTTTAAAATTGGATTACATGGCCAAATTCTTTGAATACACTGAGCAAATTGAGATGCATCAATACGGTATAGGGTTTATGAAAGGATACAGGGAAAGAGAAGGAGTCGGCACTGCAGCTGGATCTGCTTGCAATAGGGAGGGCTTGCAGGATTGCGGTAGGTTCGCCTTATGGCACAAACAGCGTGCTCAGACTGAAAATAGACAGGGTCTGACAATAGAAACAAAGGATGCGAAGTCGGCACTTGCTGTGATCCGTGTTTAATCCATAGGCAGTGATACATCACATACGTGCAGTACAAAAGTTCACATACCGTTAGGTGGAGGCTGCGAGCTGTGAGCTGGTGGTGGGTGCTGGGCACAGGATAAGCCTGACAGCCGTTTCGCGCTGTCTAAGTGCTTCTACGGAGGCTGGATTAAACACGGATCACAGCTAGTGCCGACTTCGCATCCTTTGTTTCTATTGTCAGACGGTATAGGGTTTGACAAAAAAATTTACCGATTTTTTTTCCTATCTTTGAGAACTGAACACCATCAAAACCATCCTCTTTATGCCTGGCAAGCAGCTGAACTGGCATTTGAGTAAAGTGCGAGGCTGAAGCTGGCCGTATACTGTTCAATTATGACTCAATATGGCAAACTAATCAATTTACGGATTGATTACTTGGGCTGTGTTTAGGGGGTACTTAAAGGAAAACTTAAGTCTCCTAAAAAAAATGACTTGTACTCACCCGGGGCTCCCCTCAGTCCCCTGCAGCTGAACGGTGCCCTCGCCGTGTCTCTCCGATGCAGCTGGACTCGCCGGCGGCCACTTCCGGTTTGGTCGTCACCGGCCGACAGGCTGGGAACGCGGCTGATTAGTCGCGTTCCCGGCCGCAATAGCATTACAGAGGGCGCTATTGCGGCCGGGAACGTGGCTAACCAGCAGCATTCCCAGCCTGTCGGCCAGTGACGGCCAAACCGGAAGTGGCCGCCGGCGAGTCCAGTTGCATCTGAGAGACACGGCGAGGGCACCGTTCAGCTGCAGGGGGCTGAGGGGAGCACCGGGTGAGTACAAGTCATTTTTTTTTAGGAGACTTAAGTTTTCCTTTAAACTCTTACAATGAGATTGGGGATTTAAAAAAAAAAAAATGATAAACCAAAAACCACAAATAAGCTTGAACAAGAATTTATACACAAAAATGTTTGTTTAACAAAGTACTTGAAATTATGATATACACAATAAGGGGTACTACGCAAACACCATCTTTTGTTGCGCAACACTGGTCTAGACTAGAGTGGGTCCACACTAGACCCGGTTGCAGGACGGACACTGCAGTCCGGATCAGGGGAATTACCCACCGTACTGCAAACTGATGAAAGTGCATCAGTTTTGCATCAGTTTCCGTTCAGGTTTTAACCTGACATAAAACGTCTCCATCATTAGGAAGGAGTGGGAGGATTTTTTTGGGCCAATCATAAAGCGTTTTAACATCCGTTTTTTGCCTGTGGAGCTGGAGATGCGTTTTCTCATTGCTTTCACTACCCCTGCGTGTATCCGTGGTCCTGATCCGTTGCGTGAAAATGCAGCAGATCCGGACCTTCCGTTCAGGTTTTGAAAACGGATCCCCGCAAACGCAGACGGATCCGTTTTTTACTTGGGTGAGGCTGGCTGCTATTTTCAACATTAGTATCCGGGACTCAGTTTTTCATCAGGTTTGAAAAACGCAGCCACGGATACGTATCCGGACCTAGTGTGGACTGGCTCTAAAGCACTTGCTGTTTTTCTCCATACCAGATTTTGTTATGTGCATAGGAGAGTCTCGCAGTCTTTTTCTGTAAACCAGCCATGGCTTTTTAGCTGCAAGTCTTCAGTGAAGACAATCTCAGACAGACATCCCTGGACTGGACTTTAGCTCTATACCAGGATTCCACTGGCTAATTCAAGTCTGTGCTGATTGGGCCACATTACACCTTTCAACTGCACTTGATGCGTCTCATTTGCATATATACTCAGGTACTGAGGAGACCATTACTTCTGATAACATTCTCAATAGAAGTAAAGATGTAACCAGGGCTGTGGCGTCGGAGTAGTGGAGTCGGAGCAAATTTTGGGTACCTGGATGCCCCGACTTCTAATGAATTTAAACTGTAATTAAAATAGAAAATATATAATAAAATGTACTATTTCTCAGAAAATAATCATAAATTATATATACAGTAATAGCTGTGCTTAGCCCACAAAAATTAAACAAACCAATCAAAAATAGTTACTTGCGCTGCTTCAATAAAGCAGTCCTCATATTTTTCAGATATACATATAGTCAGATATACACATCTGATTGTGACTGTATATATGATGTGTACACAGGAATCTTTTATATATACGAAATAACATCTATGCTGTAAGAATAAAGCCTGATGTGTAGCTGTGTCACTAATAGAGATGGTCAATAATTCTGCATTGATGCTGGTTTATACAAATGTATGCACTCCTTTTGCTCATGAAATCAAATAAATTTGATATGTTAAAATTTGGTTTGGTGACTAAAGGGTACCTGGGACAGATGAAAAAAAAAGTTTTATACATACCTGGGGCTTCCTCCAGCCCCCTTCAGGTTAATCAGTCCCTAGCTGTCCTCTACCACCACCTGGATCTTCTGCCATGAGTCCCGCGTAATGCGGCCGCATGCCGCTTCCACAGCCAGGAGCATTCTACATCTGCGCAATAGTGCTGTGCAAGTGCAGTACGTTCCTGGTGGCGGAGTGTGTGCATGCCCACTACGCCCGACTGGCTCAAGTACCTGGACTCATAGCAGAAGATCCAGGTGGCGGAGGAGGACAGCGAGGGACTAATTAACCTGAAGGGGGCTGGAGGTTGCCCCAGGTATGTATAAAACTTTAATTTCATCTGTCTCAGGTTTACTTTGTTACACAGTAGTACTATACTCTACATATGCACTCCCCACAGAGCAGCAGGGAATCCACTGAGAATGCTGTGCACATTGAACACAGAGGTGTTGTCTATCACCCTGGTTCAGATTGTGCATGAAGAATGTAATAGAGGAAGAAATTCCTCATTCTCCTGCTGAGTACCTGCACATCACCCTTACATGTACCCACAGTTACATTGCCTAGGGCCTGATAGATGTTCTTTGTTCCTGTCTGTACCTTCTACAAGTACTCTTACCAAGGATTAGTTTTAGGCCTCGTTCACATCTATGCAGCGCAGATGGCTGTGCGATTGGAACACACCGCGTACAATCGTACGCCATCTGCGCTGCTACCCGCTGCACTACTGATCCCATCCATTGACAAGGAATGGGTCAGCTCTGCGCTTGCGGCCAGAATGCATGCAGCAGTACGCAAGCGCTTCATTGCGCATCGTACTGCTGCACAGCGCATTTGATGTGAACGGCAGAAGGGTTTTCTATACCCTTCTCCCGTTCTTGTATGTTACCACGTCATACACACTTCCAAATGCAAACTGAAGCGCGTATGATGTGAACGAGGCCCAAGTCTATGACTAAAAGTATTACAGGCAGAAGATAAGCTGGATAGCCAGGTAGCTGGTATGGTTTAAAAGGGAATACATATGGCAGCCTCCATATCCCTCTCAGTTCAGTCGTCTTAAAATTCCTAAGCGTTGGCATTTAAGAGACCAATTTCATGTTACATACTTTCAATCAACAAGATTGTGATATGCAAATTAGAGGAGTCTGAGTCGAGTCGGTGGAATCCTAACCCAAGGAGTCGTAGTATTTTTGTACCTACTACACAGCCCTGGATGTAACTTCAAACCTGCAATGATTTTTACATTACACCTTACAACTGCAAAACGGACGTACATCTGATCAACCCTTGTTTTAATCCTCAGTGCTGCCTTTTTTGTTTTTTGAACAGCAAGTCCTCAAAATTTCTGCCTGTGAGAAACCTTGTTGATATAGAAAGATTATATAGTAGCAAATATATCGGCGCCAAGGGACAATGGAACCGCCGCTGAGAAGAACAATGTCCAAAAGTTCAGAAGTCAGGCATACATCAAAGGTCAGCGCAGGTTTAGAAAGTCATTGTATGTAGGGAATGGTAAATTCTTCACCACAATATATCAAATGCTCAGAGGTAGGTATCCGCCAAACATCAAAACTAGAAAAGGCTTACCAGCTCCCAACAACCCACATTATAAGGTTGTGAAATGGCTCATGTCACAGATAACGTCCAGGGAACATCAGACGTCGTGAAGATCCAGTGGACATCCGTATGGAGGTAAAGTTTCAGGAATTTATATAGGAAAACAAAAACGGCAATATCTAAGCGTAACCCGTTTATTTAGATAAAATTTCTTTAAAAGGCAGTAGACATAAAAACGATAACTCACATACGGGGCCCATAAACAGGGAACCCCAGAAGATTAGCGCGCATGTAATGGTCAATCGAAGATCAATAGACAATGGTGCCGCCTGTTACCTTCCCAGGCGGCACCATTGTCTATTGATCTTCGATTGACCATTACATGCGCGCTAATCTTCTGGGGTTCCCTGTTTATGGGCCCCGTATGTGAGTTATCGTTTTTATGTCTACTGCCTTTTAAAGAAATTTTATCTAAATAAACGGGTTACGCTTAGATATTGCCGTTTTTGTTCTCCTATATAAATTCCTGAAACTTTACCTCCATACGGATGTCCACTGGATCTTCACGACGTCTGATGTTCCCTGGACGTTATCTGTGACATGAGCCATTTCACAACCTTATAATGTGGGTTGTTGGGAGCTGGTAAGCCTTTTCTAGTTTTGATGTTTGGCGGATACCTACCTCTGAGCATTTGATATATAGTGGTGAAGAATTTACCATTCCCTACGATTACAATGACTTTCTAAACCTGCCGCTGACCTTTGATGTATATAGAAAGATTACTATGCATATTTTGTTGCAGAGTTCAACCTTGTCAGTGTGCACAATTTTGTAAACTGAATAGTCTTGGTGACCTTGATTTGTAAGGAGAACTGGCTGTTCCTCATTCACTTTCAATTCATAGCAGATTTTCTTAGTTTACATGTTCTCTTGCTGATTAATTACATCTGTTTAACCATGCACTGGATCATATGCCTGCAAACCAATAAAGTGGATTTATATTGTATTACACAATATTGCAAATCACATTTGTTAAAAATGGCCCAGCCGGCGATTAGCTGGCGGCGATCAGCAAAAAAAAGCTGTTTTTTTACTGTACAGGAAAGCGATTTAGGAGTGATTGCGTTTTGTGATTCTATAACTTTGAAATGCAATCGCTCCAAAAATGCTACATGCACCATCAGCAAATTGCTAATCGCTGCGTGAATCGCTACAGTGTGAACACTACCATTGACTTGCCATTGACTTGCATTAGCAGCAGCATTTTGCTGATCGCCAGTGATCAGCAAATTGCTGAAAAATCGCCCAGTGTGAACTAGCCCTAAGAGTGCTTACCCACTTAATCCCACCACTACAGTACATCTACGTCAGCTGTGGCACCCTCCAAGCCACAGCCACGTAGATATACTGACCTGTTTGCAGCCCTGCTGTGCACGATCGGGTGTGCTTCAGAGCGCACCCTCTGGCACGGTCAGCTGCATTACTAATTGGCGAAGGGGAACATGTTCCCTTATAGCCAATTAGTCCACCAGTAGTCAACTGCAGCGATCCTTCATCTGTCCCCCCTCCGTGCATAAATAGTTTAAAAAAAATCCACCAGCAAGCGGCCTCACTCACCTTACCTCGTTCCTGCGACTATCCTGAAGCCCGATCCTCCGATCCCCGCTCTGCATTCGTATTGCCGGTTACCGGGTCCCGGCTTGATGACGTCATCAAGCCGGGACCGGATATTCGGCATAGCGGGGCTGACTGCAGAGCGGGGATCTGAGGCTCGGGCTTCAGGATAGTTGCAGTAACGAAGTAAGGTGAGTGAGGCTGCTTGCTGGAGGATTTTTTTTTTAACTATTCACACACCGAGGGGGCTGCCTGATTTTTTTTTGGGGGGGGGGGGGGGGGTGTTAGATCACTGGGGGACATCTGGCTAACTGGGGGGGGGGGGGTGTCTTATTAGTCTGGCACATCTGGCTACCCTGGGGGGGGGGGGGGGTAATCTAATACCGGGGGCCCATTTGGCTATGATGGGGGGCTGGTGCTAATCCTGGGGGCACATCTGGCTATAATTAGGGGCACTATTCTTAGGGGCGCATCTGACGATCTATGCTGGGGGTGGCAAATGCAGGGGACACATCTGACTATACTGGGGGGGGGGGGGGGGGGCTGATACTGGGGACACATTTGACTATTCTGGGGGACATAATGCTAGTGGAATGGTTTTTATGACAGTAGCACTTTTTATTTTTAAGCTGGAACCGGTAAAAACTGAGAAATCATGCATTTTTAATTTTTTCCCCTCTTTTTTCCCATTAAAATGAATAGAAAACAACTATTTTCTTAGCACAAAATACCCCCCCCCCCCCCCCCCCCCCCCAATGAAAGCCTAGTTTGTCTTGAAAAAAACGGTATATAGATCATTTAAGTGTCATGAGTAGGGATAAAGTTATTGCTGATTAACTAGGATCATGGCTAAAACGTCAAAACGGCTCTGGTCCATAAGGGGGAAACAAGGTCTGGATGCGAAGTGGTTAAAGAGACTCTGAAGTGTCCTGAAAACAATCTTTATTTAAAAAATGTGCTTAAAGGGAACCTGTACTGAGTAAAATTCTTTAAAAGAAACACATGAGGTAACTTCAATTGAACATTACATAGTTATCTTGCCATCAGTTCCTCTCAGAAGCTCACCATTTTCTTCTGACAATGATCCCTTCCAGTTCTGACATTTTGTCAGAACTGAAATATATCTGTTGCTGTCAGTTACAGCTGAGAGGAGAGCTGATGTGTCCATGTTTCCCTATGGCTCAAGTGGGCGATGTTACTGTTTAACTGTGTGCTGACCAGGAAGCTGTTATGGTGTAATGTCCATTTTCAAAATGGAGGACAGAGAATTACCTTGATCACAGTGGACAAACAGGAAGCAGGAGAGGAGAAAGATATTGACGGGCAGACTACACTGGAGGTACGTATGCCCTGTGTATGTTTATTTTCACTTAATTTTCAGTTCAGGTTTTCTTTAACATCTTTGTCCTAACTAAACCGCCGCATTCCCTCCGCTGAAATCTATCTAAATCCCCCCAAACTCACCCTCCCTCCCTCTCCCCTGCAAAATCCACGACTTTCATGGTCGTGGATTTTGCTGCTGTTGGAGGCAGAGCTATGAGCCGCAGCTCTGCCTCCATGCCCGTCTATCAGCGGCGGATCTCCGCCTCTCCCCCGTCCCTCTCATTGAAGGAAGACAGAGGGGCGGCGATCCGGGGTGTCAGAAGCGCTGAGAGGCAGAGCTCATAGCTCTGCCTCTCACGAAAGCGATGCCCGGACTGCCCTCTGGAGAGTTAGAGGGGATTTAGTGTACAGCAGAGGGAATGCGGTGGTTTAGTTAGGGCAAAGATGTTCAGCACATTTTTAAAATAAAAAGATAGTTTTCAGGAATTTCAAGAGACTTTAGAGTCTCTAAAGTAGGGCCCTGGTCAATGATGCCATATACTGTCTTGTATATTTTACTCCTGAACTTGACACCTGTTTGAAAGTTTTCCCACAGCTTTACACACTGAAATCCCTCTACTGATGTGCAAACTCTGAATAAGGGCACAATCACACTGGAGTGAGTAGCAGGCGATGATATCTCATGGAGCAGCTTCAGGGTACACTGGGGCGCCTGGAGGTAATGTGAGTCTTTGAATGTCATGTTATTGAATAACCAGAAATGACAAGAGGGAGGGAAGGGAGTTGTGTTTTTGTTGAATTTTGGTAGTCGCTTTCATATATGTGATATATTTTATGGCAATGTTGTGCTGCTTGCATTGGTCTTCCAATAGTAATTTTTGCTGTTTCGTATTGAAGTGTTCACTGTTTCGGTTGTTTTTGATATTCCGTATAAAATTGAAAAATTGAATAACGTTTGGAAAAAAAAAAACCCTGTGACATAAAGTGAACCTTAAGTGAAAATAAACTGATGAGATAAACATTCGCATTTATCCTCTTACTCCTAAAACACTTTTTTTTTTTAATCAGATATCTTGCAGTTTAGGTCATGTTTAAAAACGTAAAAAAAATGGATTTGTTTTGTCTCTGCTGAATGACTGACTTTTGTGTCTCAGAGAGCTAAACTATTTGAGCTATTGACTTTTTATTCAGGGCTGTGGAGTCAGAGTCGAGGAGTCGAAGTTGAAGCAATTTTGGGTACCCGGAGTTGGAGTCGGTGATTTCATAAACTGAGGAGTCGGAAGATTTTTGTACCGACTCCACAGCCCTGTTTTTATCTCTCCCCTGCTATCAGAAGCCCAGTTTTCTGCCAGGAAAGTGTTTAATGGCTGCAATTCCTTATCAGTGAGGCATGCTATAGTCAGACTAGGTCTGAACTGGAGAGAAACTGTCACTTGCATGCCTGAATGTTCGCTCTTTCAGTCAGAAAAATAAGAAAACTAACACCATATTTATTTGAATGCTTGACACTGTACATACTGTACATGTGTATCTCATGTCACAGGTCCCTTAAGGTTCCTTTTAAGATGGCCCAATCCTTGAACCGGCAAAGCAGAGCAGTAGGTGTACAGTCAAAAGACAATCTGTGGAGTTAACCTGTATTTCATTTTATCTCAGAGGCCATTAACTAGCTGGTTAACTGCAACTGGCTTGCAAGTGGATAGCGACAAAGCTACAAATATGGGCAGAAAATCCTAGATGTAAGAAGCCACAATTAAGAAAAAAAAAATAAAAATGAATTAGTGTCACAAACTGTTAGGTTATTAAATAAGCTGAAAATATAATTGTAACTCTAGACTCACTCTTTCCAGGTCTTGCCTAAGGTGCATAAACATCCTCATCCTTGTGTGGATGCTATCCTCCTTGGGCTGCAACAAGCCATTCTGCTCCTCCTCCTTAGGAGGTACCAGCGGTTTGTTGAAGTTGCTTTTACGTTTCAGCATCCAGAAAGAGTAAATCAAGTCTACAGTATGTCTGGGTAATCCAAGCTCCGCTGCCACAGTGTCCACATTCACCATAGTGTAAAATTCTTCTTCCAGCTCTTTCAGCTTCTGGGCACGCAGGCTGGTTTTCTCACTCTCGCTTTGCCGGTTGTCAATGGATACCTCATGAGAGTCTTCCTGCTCCCCTTCAGCACAATGTTTGTTCGAGCTGTGCTTCAAGCAATAAGACTTGAACTTCACTTCATCTCCCTCATCCAACATTGTCTTCATGTCCAGACTGTGTTCAAAGGCGCAGGTGACGTGAAATGCTGTTATGCAGCTCTTAACTGAACACTAAACAACAGAATAACACAAGCTATGATGCAAAATGCAAGTGGCTTTGAAGAGAATACAATAACAAAAATACATTCAATACACTTATAAAAATAATTATATTTATATTAACAAAAAAAAAAAAAGTTTACATTTCACATTGTACAAAAGAATGTTTTTCCCATAATTTTCTGATTCTAAATGATCATGCAGTAAACCTCATGAAAAACTAAATTCAACTCAAACAGTATTTATTGTTATGCTGACTGTGACCCTGGAATATAGATCTTGTCCTAATCCAAACAGACTTAATAACTTCTCTCCCACAGGGAGAAACACATCAAGAAGTTCAAAGCATTACTGTACTTATGCATAGAAACACAGACATTTGCTCTCACTCCACACCCACTGCACCTTAACTTGCTCCTCAGCCTAGGGCAGGCCTGGGCAAACTTTACGCGGACTGGGCTGCATTGTGTCAACTATGGGCCACCTTCCTTAAATTCAACGCCCCCTACCCCTTGCAAAGTTGCGAGCGTACACCGTGGGATTTGAAACTCACCTCGCTCACCGATATCCCATGTCGAGAGTCTCCAGGGCAACACATGTAGTGACGTCAGGACGTGCCAGCATATTACACGCTGGTTGTAATATGCTGGGGTGTCCTGACGTCACATCATGTGACTTTCTGTTGACACAGATGCGTAGCAGCACATCGGTGACCAAAGAGAGTTTCAAATCCCGTGGTGCACACTCGCAACTTTGCATGGGGGGGAGGGAGAAGAAGGGCAATCCGGCGGTGGCCCGTAGTTTGCCCAGCGCTGGCCTAGGCTGTCAGGAGTCAGAAATCTACCCACTGCAGTCCAGAGCCCCTCCAGCCCAGGCTAATAGTGGTAAGCAATAGTGATGTCATATCCTGTCTACCAAATGATGCTAGGAGTTTGGGGGGGGGGGGGGGTGGAGGGGGGCTTCTGTTTGGCAGGGCAAGGGTACTGTTTAGCTAGTACACATATCTTCAAATCAGACAGCCATTGACTACCATCATACCACCAGAAACCCTACCTCCTAGATTGTTTCAGTATACACAAAGGCTGTGTTTCAGGATCCAAAGACTTCCCTCTACTGGGGGTACCTGATTGTTTTTTTTTCTCCTTGAAACTTACAGGTCTGCTTTAAGAAACAGTTTAATAGCCAAGTGCAGAAAGCAATGTTGTGAGGGAATGTATATGGCATTTGTTTTCTATACAACATTGCTAAAAGGCTGAGTATTAAGGCTAAACAAACTATAACTAGAGGACACCTGTACTTGCGCAAACACTAACAGACTTACTTGTATGCAAGCTCCAGTTTTTAGTTTGCAGAGACTGCAGACCAAGGCCCATCGACTTGGAGGGATGTGAGAAACTTTAGTAATTGGCTCCATTCTCTCAGGGCAAGCAATGTTCACCTGTACAAAAAAACATTTAAAACCATAACCATCACATAAAAACTTCGGGGAGGTTCAAGTTACTACCACTGCCTACTGCCCTCTGAGGAAATTGACTGCTGCTGACTAGAAAGATGGATTTTCTATTCATTTCATCAAAACGACATCTACTAACAAATTAAGTGACACCATAATTCAGGATCATTGAATTAGAACAAGATATATTGTTTATATTATCATAAGTTTCAATCTCGCTCTAGATTTATTTTGTTATTTATAACCCACACTTTTTATATAGTGCCACTGTATTTCAGCATTCTGAAGTGTACCGTACATTAAACTATTGACATCACTCATTGTCCTTCAAGCAGGCTCACAATCTAATGTCACAGCTACTTTCTTGACCACAGTTGGGGTAAGCTTCTGGGATGTGGAAGAAAACTAAAGTGTCTATACGAAGCCCATACACAGAAATACAAACTCATGACAGATAATGTTCTTGGTGTATACAGAGCTCAGGACCCAAGATATTAAATACAATGGAACCTTGGATTGTGAGCATAATTTGTCCCAGAAACATGATTGTAATCCAAAGCACTCTAATATACAAGCAAATAACATTGCATCATTCTCCAATACTTGCATTTTACAAATTACACTCTGTATATTAAATGATGGAACAGAGCAGAGCTAATGATCCTTTGAACTTCCTGGCAGGAAAATCATAAAAAATGAACAGTGAGAGACAGGTCGAGATAAGTGCTTCAGAAAACAGCACTGTAGCCGACCAAGCTTGGTTGGAGAGCATAGAGAAGTTCCTTTGCATAGATACAGTGGGTTGCAAAAGTATTCGGCACCCTAGACATTTTCCACATTTTGTCACATTACTGCCACAAACATGCATCAATTTTATTGGAATTCCACGTGAAAGACCATTACAAAGTGGTGTACACGTGAGAAGTGGATCGGAAATCCTACATCATTCCAAACATTTTTTACAAATAAATAACTGCAAAGTGGGGTGTGCGTAATTATTCGGCCCCCTGAGTCAATACTTTGTAAGAACCACCTTTTGCTGCAATTACAGATGCCAGTCTTTTAGGGTATGTCTCTACCAGCTTTGCAGATCTGAAATCCTTGCCCATTCTTCTTTGCAAAAAAGCTCCAGCTCAGTCAGATTAGATGGACAGCGTTTGTGAACAGCAGTTTTCAGATCTTGCCACAGATTCTCAATTGGATTTAGATCTGGACTTTGAATGGGCCATTCTAACACAGATATGTTTTGTTTTAAACCATTCCATTGTTGCCCTGGCTTTATGTTTAGGGTCATTGTCCTGATGGAAGGTGAACCTCCGCCCCAGTCTCAAGTCTTTTGCAGTCTCCAAGAGGTTTTCTTCCAAGTTTGCCCTGTATTTGGCTCCATCCATCGTCCCATCAACTCTGACCAGCTTCCCTGTCCCTGCTGAAGAGAAGCACCCCCCGAGCATGATGCTGCCACCACCATATTTGACAGTGGGGATGCTGTGTTCAGAGTGATGTGCAGTGTTAGTTTTCTGCCACACATAGCGTTTTGCATTTTGGCCAAAAAGTTCAATTTTGGTCTCAACTGATCAGAGCACCTTCTTCCACATGGTTGCTGTGTCCCCCACATGGCTTGTGGCAAACTGCAAACGGGACTTCTTATGCTTTTTGTTAACAATGCCTTTCTTCTTGCCATTCTTCCATAAAGGCCAACTTTGTACAGTGCATGACTAATAGTTGTCCTATGGACAGAGTCCCCCCACCTGAGCTTTAGATCTCTGCAGCACGTCCATAGTCACCATGGGCCTCTTGACTGCATTTCTGATCAGCGCTCTCCTTGTTCGGCCTGTGAGTTTAGGTGGATGGCCTTGTCTTGGTAGGTTTACAGTTGTGCCATACTCCTTCCATTTCTGAATGATCGCTTGAACAGTGCTCCTTGGGATGTTCAAGGCTTTGGAAATCTTTTTGCAGCCTAAGCCTGCTTTAAATTTCTCAATAACTTGATCCCTGACATGCCTTGTGTGTTCTTTGGACTTCACGGTGTTGTTGCTCCCAATATTCTCTTACACAACCTCTGAGGCCCTCACAGAGATGCTGTATTTGTACTGACATAAGATTACACACAGGTGCACTCTAGTCATTAGCACTCATCAGGCAATGTCTATAGGCAACTGACTGCACTCGGATCAAAGGGGGCCGAATAATTATGCACACGCCACTTTGCAGTTATTTGTAAAAAATGTTTGGAATCATGTATGGATTTTCGTTCCACTTCTCACGTGTACACCACTTTGCGTTGGTCTTTTATGTGGAATTCCAATAAAATTGATTCATGTTTGTGGCAGTAATATGACAAAATGTGGAAAACTTCAAGGGGGCCAAATACTTTTGCAACCCACTGTAACTGAAGTTTCTTAACTCTTCCTGTACTGGAAACAATATGAGACTCATTTGTGCTACTAATGGTTTATTTCTTAGCTGTACTACACATACAAATCATATCATACGTTTATTTTCACTTCAGATTCCCTTTAGGTTTTACGCAAAGTAGCTGGAGGGGAGCGGGGATGGGGGACCCAGGTGAGGGGGGGGACGACCCCCCTCCCCTCCAAGCTGCTACCCCCTCTAGCATGGCAACCCTCTCACAGGCTGTGACACAGAAACTGATCCATTTCTGTGTCCAAAATTGCCTGTGTAGAGGGTGATCAGTTTTCCTATTCCCCTTCACTACCCCTCCGTGTTTCCGGATCCATGTGCGGTCCGGGAAAATGCTGTAAATCCAGACCGTCTCTTCAGGTTTTTTAAAGGGATCCCCTGAACGTAGACTGATCCGTTTTTTGTTGGGTGAAGACAGCTGCTATTTTTAACATTGGTATCCGTGGCTCCGGTTTTGATCCGGCCTGAAAGACATAGCCACGGATACGTTTTCGGAGCGAGTGTGAACCGGCCCCTACTATAATTTACATATTACATCTAAGCAATGTAGTTATAAGGACCATTTTTCATCTCCCACTAAGATATGTAATTCACAAAAATATATATATATATATATATATATATATACACACACACGCGGAAAAACGGGCCTGATGGGGAACGGCCGTATACGTGTATAAATGTCACGTGACGCATAAAAACGTACGCATAAGAATAATAATCCAACGCGAGGGAATTTTTTGTAGGATGTACTTCCTGTTTACTGAAATCCTCCATCAGGTCCTCCTGTTTTTTATTTGCCCTGAGTGGTCGCTCCTCAAGCATCAGTTTGTTGATTGGTTGACATTTGAATCTGTAGCCATATAAAAGGCTGTGTGTAAGCACTGTTTGTCAGAATGAGCTTGCAACTTGAAGAAGAAGCATGTTGCTTCGAAACAGCGGGCTGTAGTTGCCCTCAGCCTATTCTTGATATGTGATTTTATTGCATCAATAAAAACACTTTTCACTTAAGCGGTGCTGCTGATATTTGGTTTTTGCTATTTTTTTTTTAACTCGGTGGGCAACGAGTTCTAATCAGCTATAGCACGCTGGTCTCCATTGCTGAGTGCTGGATCCAACATTTTTGCATAAGATTTCTGATGAAACAAAAATCACTAATTTTATTGTTTAAGTTTTATCGTACTGTTCACCTTTACCTTAAGTTTTAACTGTAATTTATATAAAACAAAATTGATTAACAAGTTGAGAAAAATATGTATGTTCCTGCATAAAGTATCAGTATTCTCCCACCAAACTCTTCAATGGCCTACTGAAAACAGAGGGATTTTTATAATTGAGCACACAGAAGCCTCTGTACACTTGCAGTCTTCAGATATTGCTGTTAAACACGCTCCAACAGATTTCATCCAGGGTCACCGAAGGTAATAAAATAACAAATGGTGCCTGTGCAGCTTGCATAACATGTAACCAGCAACAGGAACACTGATGGCTACAACAGGCAAGGAGGAGTGAAAACCAAATAGATTTTTACCTCTGGTATCCAGAGAGCACAGCTTACATGGGCCCATTTAGTACCAGTTCTGGTAGCTTTCATGGCTCCACCTCTCTTCGGACACAGAATACACTGAGGATGAATGCCCAAAACACATGTTCGACACAGCCAGCTGCCTTCTGGAACCTTCACAATGCCGTAACATGCCTATGAACCAGATTTAAAGAAAAAAAAGATAAAAAAACAAAATAGGACAATAAGAGTACGCAACAAAGTCCATAACAGTACGTCCAACATAAAATCAGTATATAGAGATTTTCTTCTAGCAACGATTTCATTCATCTGATCAGATTGGTTGGGAGATTGTTTTCCATTACTAGTCCCAAACGATCATTTGCGATCCCTCGTACGAAGAATCGTTAGTAAAAGATTGTTAAGCAGATTGTATCGTTAGTGGCCATCTTAACATAGAAACGGTGAAAAGTCCTCAGACCAGGAGAGAACAGTATGTACAAACATCCCCAGGGAAGCTCACAAGTCTCAAAGTGTATAGTGTCATAAGGGATATATCAATCCAGGGGTTCAATCTAAAATGAATGTAGAACAAATAATCTGGAATTATTCTGCCAGTCCAACCATGAACTCCATGTTTTATAGAAAATGTTCTTAATTTTAGCCAATATATGTTCAGATGACAAAACTGAGCTCAGGGCTATAAAGACTTAAGGTGTGGAGATTTCCAACGAGTTGTCTTAACATGAGAGACCACGTGCTGTATACACCGATTCATTGGAAAGGTAGACCCAGTGGATATATTCACCAACAAAACGATCCAGCTGATTGTAGGGGTGTGATCAGGCAAATGTTATGCCAAATCAAAAAATCCTGTGCTTTAGGACACTCCCACCATATGTGCCATAGATTACCCTCATTACATCCTCAGAAGCAAAGGTTAGAAAACTGAAATTGATGTATACGAGCTGGAGTAGAATAGCATCTACTCAGCAACTTCAGGGAGGTCTCATTTGTGGAACTGTAAATACTATACTGTATTTAGTGAGCTTCTTGCAACAATGTGCCCTGCGGGGACAGAGGAGCCATATCCTGTTCTCATTTAGAGTTGGAAGTTAATTTTTAAAGCAGAACAAAATAATGAAACTAGCACAATTGGAAGTGTACCTTCAACAACGTGTTTTTCTTTTAAGTTTTATCTTATAAAGGACACCGGAAGTGAGAGGCATATGGAGGCTGCCATATTTATTTCCTTTTAAACAAAGCAATTTGCCTGGCTAGCCTGATGATCATCTGCCTCTACTTTCAACCACAGACAATGAACAAGCATGCAGGTCAGGTATTTCTGACTGAAGTCTGACTAGATTAGCTGGGTGATTGTTTCAGGTGAGCGACTCAGGTAATTACATAATATTAATGTCAGAAAGATCAGCAGGGCTGCCAGGCAACTGGTATTGTTTTAAAGGAAATAAATATGGCAGCATCCATATCTCTCTCACTTTCCAACTCTCTTCGACAATACTTTTGCCTTCTACTACCGATATATTTTGGGCCACCACCAGTACTCAAATTACTCTGTGGGTGCACCTACAGCCGCAAAATACATTGCAGTCTATATGCTGCACCCATTTTAACAAAACACCACCGGTACCCAAAATACCAGCTTCAACACTAACCTTTTGTCTCCATTGCCTAACGTTATAACCTCTCTGATGCCCAAATGCCAACCTCTTCCCTCATATGCCTAAAGGTAGCTATTAGCGGTACAATTTTTTGTAAACGTTCAGGTTTTCAATCAGGTTATTCAGATTGTATCGTATGAAAACAGATTAGATGGTAGGCCTACTCAATCCTAAACGATAGCATTAACAATCATTCCTTAAAGGACCACTCCAGCGAAAAATAAAGTACTTTCTTCTGACAAAGATTTTGAAACCAAAAGAAAACCTTGGTAATCCCCCATGAGGCGATGTCCAAAACCTGTTGGTTCTGTCAGAATTTAACAGCTTACATTTTTCCTTTAAAGGGTTTTTTTAACCTTTAGTGAAAAAAAAAAAAAAAAAAGGTTTCACTTACCTGGGGCTTCTAATGGCCCCTTGCAGATGTGCCGTCACGCAGGGATCCTCCTGTCTTCCGCCGCGGGTCACTTTCCCATTATTCGTCTAACTAAACGTGAACACAACTGCTGAACAGTATGAGAAAACTGCACTGCGCCGGAAGCTCCCAGAGGTGCAAGCGGGAGCAAGGACGTGCGCGGCCACAGCCACGCAGTTGTGTTTTTCTAGTTAGATGAATAATGGGAAAGTGACCCGCATCGGGGGACATGAGCACCCTTGAGTGAAAGCACGGGACAGGACGACTGCAAGGGGCTGGTAGAACCACCAGGTAAGTGAAAGTTTTTTTTTTGTTTTTTTTTTTACACGAAAGGGTAAAAAACCCCTTTACAGAAATAGTCACTGGCCTTTTTTTTTCTTCCATAGACACAAACTTAAATGGTTTAGATATGATCGCAACTTTGAATCCTGCAATTGCGATGTGCATTGACTAAATACAATCTTACTTTTAGATCTGAATGATCTTATTGAAAGTAAGATTGTTCGCTGAAAATTGCACCATCAATAGCTACCTTAATGCTAACCTCCTCTCTCCGATGCCCAACACAAAGCTTTCTTCTACCTAATACTAACCTACTCTCTTTGATATCTAACACTAACCTCTGAGATGGCCTACACTAGCTCTTCACCACTAATAGCATCCGCTCGAATCAGCTGTTAGGTCAACAGGCTAATAAACAAGTACCTGGTTTTCTTTATCTTGACTTTAGTTCTGCTTTAAGGTGCCATGTTTCTGTTGCCTATAATGTCCATACTAACGCTGGTCCCATTGACACCAGGAAAGTGCTGCGTATTTGCAATGAATTAAGTAGTTTCTGAATTACCTGGTGTACGCAGATGTTGCAGCTATCACAGAACACCATTTCATTGCTTTCTTCACTGTCAGGGGAACGACACACATCGCAGATGACATCCTCATCATACTCTATACCTAGACCCTCTTCAGTTTCTATGGCGTGATTCATGTTTTCATGGCAATGGCGTTCCAGTACTTCTAAGGTCTTCTCCATAGTATTCTCATCTACAGGAGTGCAGCCTGAAGTAACCACAATATAAAGAAGGCTGCATAAGGGGCTTGGACTACACAGCATGACTACTGCTCAAATATTTGGATTGTGTCATACATACCCATGTCAGCAAGCTCAAGGTTACATTCTTCAAGCCAGAAGAGGTCCATATCGTCTAGGTCATACCTACACATGCTCTCCGCCAGCTCTAGGATGTTAATGTACCCAGGCTCTGAGGTCTCCTGGCTTGAGCAGTGAATGTACTTTCGAGGCCGTGAATATAGCACCTCCTTCACCTTATCAGCAATGACCCTATTGATAAAACAATACAATGTATTAAAATAAGGATTAAACAGGAATTGCCTGACACCAATACTTGCATTCCAAGTAAAACGAAAGTATATGCCAGTACTGTATAACTCCATCCCATTAGGTATGGGCACATTTGAGATTGCAAAACGCTCTAAAAAAACGACAGCCTTCTTTACCGCGATTTTGCAACTTAAAAGCAGAACAATTTCAGGTAAGGTGATTTGGGGCCCTGCTTTCCCTTATGAAAAATGCTCTGAAAATGCTGCATGCGTGTGATTTTGGCAAATTGCAATGGCTCTTGTGGGATCATCCCCATTCACTTTTGGAATCGCCAGTGATTCCTACAAAGTATAAATCCCTGCTGAAAGAGCGCTTGTGGGTGCCATGCCTTAAGCCTTGTACACATGCTGAGCTTAAGCTATGTAAAACGTCCGACAAATTACAGATTTTGCCATATTGGACGGGAATCGTGCAAAAATGTAGCCAAATGACATAATGGGCCACGTGTGTACAATGTCATTTGAACAACATTACTACATTTCTACTGAATATGAACATATCATGGATACTGTCGTTTACATTGGCGTTCTCAGTATTTAAATCATTATTAAACATTATTTGCATTATGTGTGGAAACTTCTAAACTTTTCAAGAAAGTTGCCGGTAAAGTAGTTTCCATTGCATTGGTTGTCTGTTCTCTGACTTGTTGGGCGCGTGTATGGACCCTTTACTCTTCCAGCAGTATGTCGCGTGCCCAAAGATGACACATCACGTCCCAGAAGTAGTGATAGCCCTACGAGGCTATTACACTGATCGCGCTATGGTGGGTCCGGTGTGTTGTTCGCGTTAAACCCAGAAGTGAGGCATATTTTCAATTGAATGTATGCCTCACTGATTTGCTTGCACCGGAGCTATAATGATCGATTGACTTGCCGTGGTCATTGCAGTGCAATCGTCTAACAATCACACCACAACAGTGTAAAAGTGGCCAAGTCTCACTGCTTGCAGGTATTTGATGACCATGTCTCACACTGATGACAAGCTTTGCACTACTGATTTAAAGATTGTGGCTAGAAACTCTTTCTGGACCCCACGCCACTGAATGAAAGGGTGACTGAGGAAGGAAAGAGGAAGCTCTACAATGCAACAGCATGGGAGACAGTAATGTGCAAAAATTGTATGCAAAGTTTAATTGACCCAGGAAGGGAAAAACTAACCTTAGTCTGCAACTCTACAGCCCTGCTATAAAACCCTAATGCTGGGTACACACAGATTTTCTGGCCGATTTACTGTCAGATCGATTATTTCCAACATGTTCGATTTGCTTTCCGATCGATTTCTGAGCATTTTCCGATCGATGTCCTATTAACATGCTCGGAAATCAATCAGGAAAATGCTCGTAAATCGATCAGAAAGCAAATCGAACATGTTGGAAATAAATAGATCTGACAGTAAATCGGCCAGAAAATCTCATAGTGTGTACCCAGCATAACAGATGCTGATCAATTAACTCACAGATGGTAAAATAACCAAATGCTAGAGTCAATTGGTTAAATAATCAACCCTACTAGCATAAGTGGAGATTTACAAATACAAGAAAAATGTGCTAACCACAGAAAAAGCGGGAGACTTTTTGAAGTGAACATTGAGATTGCCAGCGTGTATATACACAATTTTCACCATGACTGGTTCTTTTATTTTGCTCATACTGTTACTTTGAAGTTTAATGAACTCCATTTCTCTTAACCAGTTGACATCCTGCTATGAGTATGAACACAAGCCATGCTATTTGTGTGTACATTTCTATACTAACCTGAGAGAAGCCTGTGGGATGGTCTCTGGATTAGCAGGAACTTGAACCCCTTTCTCCCACTCCTGCTTCCAAGTGTCTGCAAAACTGTAATATTCATCTAGGCTGACATGCTGGGAGTCTGGAATCTTCATGGCACTAATTAGGTCTTTTCGGAATACCTAGAAAAACAAAAGTGTGAAAAATCAGAGTGCGGTCATTGATTACAACAGCTGTTCAGAATATTGGGGTCTACAGTGACCAAATGAGACTCACATTTCCAAAGTTTGTTTCCCTCAGCCCAACTACATAACCTTTTACATCAGATTCACAAGCCCAGACTTTGAACATGGATTACGAGAGCCCAGTTTTTGGAATGCAATTAAGCTGAAATAAACTTTTAAAATCAAATTGCTCCCTACAGTCCGTTGTCTACTAGGGTGATCTGTTAGAGGCCTCTTGCACACTGCAAGCGATTCCGATTCCGCTTTTTAATCAGTTTTTACATCCGATTCAGATTCAGATTTGCAGTTTGCTCCCTGCACACTGAAAATCGGAATCTGAATCGGATGTAAAAACAGATTAAAAAGCGGAATCTGAATCGGAATCGCTTGCGGTGTGCAAGAGGCCAGAAGTGGACTCAGAGGGCTCGCAGAAGCCATTCTTTACAGAATTATTTTTTGCATAAAAAGGAAGACAGAATGAAGCTTCAGTTTCCCAGAGTTATTAGTAAGCAGTATTTATAACCTTAAAAGACACCCAAGGCAAGAATGAACTACCGGTAATGAAATAAACGATTGCATCCATCTTCCGTCTCCTAAAAATGATTTAAAGCAGAACTGTAGATAGAAAAGAAACACATTGTTTCACTTACCTGGGGCTACCTCCTGTCCCGCGCTGCTTCTCAATGAGCCTCCGTTCTCCCGCCGCCAGCTACTTTGCCGCCGGGCCACTGCGCCTGCGCGGCTCCAGCCACGCGTATCCTTTCTTTGCGTTCCCCGCTATTGCAGAGGGGAGCGCGAAGAAAGGATATGCTTGGCAGGGCTGCGCTGGCCACGACTTACAAGTCGAGGTACGGGACGGAGCGGCGGCGGGAGAACGGAGGCTCAGGCAGGACTGGTGCAGGACGGTACAGCTGCTGGGGGCTTGGGGAAGCCCCAGGTAAGTGAAACAATGTGTTTATTTTCTATCTACAGTTCCGCTTTAAGATATTTCCCAGTTTTATTTTATGTTTAAATCTACTTTAAGTTTAAACTATTTATTGCTTTTGCTCAATGACACATTCAGCCCTGCCTTTTAGGTTTACGTGTGGCATGAAATGCATTCCTGTTGGTGGACATGCCCACAGGCCAAGAACCATTGAGGAGCACACAAAAATTGATAGACACCACTGAGGCCCAGTGCACACCAAAACCGCTAGCAGATCCGCAATATGCTAGCGGGTTTGGGAGCTGATTTCAGAGCGATTCTAGGTATGTTTAGAGAGGTTTTCTAAACATACCTAGCGGTTTTGCGTGCGTTTTTGTGTAGCAGATTACACATATTGTTACAGTAAAAGCTGTTACTGAACAGCTACTGTAACAAAAATGCCTGGCAAACCGCTCTGAAGTAGCGTTTTTCAGAGCGGTTTGCGTTTTTCCTATACTTTACATTGAGGACGAAACGCTTCCGAAAACCGCAAACGCGCAGCAGGAGGCGCGTTTGCGGCTTGGCAAAAACCGCAAACCGCCGGTGTGCACCATCCCATTGCAATACATTAGACAAGTGTTTATAGGCGGATGCGGCCGGCGGATCGCTCCAAAAACCGCTCGGTGTGCACTGGGCCTAACTCATGATAGTTTACTGCCAAGTTTAAAATTATACATAATACCAGGGCTGTGGAGTCGATACAAAAATCCACCGACTCAGACTCCTCAGTTTAGGATTCCACCGACTCAGACTCCTCTAATTTGCATATCACAATCTTGTTGATTGAAAGTATGTAAAATAAAATTCATCTCTTAACTGCCAACGCTTAGGAATTTTAAAAGACAACTGAAGTGAGAAGTACATGTAGACATACATACAGTGTTCTCCCCAGGATCAATTAAGTGGGCGGGCCGCCCGGGTGAAATAAGGCCCCGCCCGGCTGCTATTTTGCATATTACAACAGCCAGCGCTGTTCTGACTCCTCTGTAGCAGATTGCCCAGCAAGCTCAGCTCCTCTATGTACGAGATCTCGCGCTATCCGGCGGGCTCGTACACTCATTGGATCGGCATGGCAATAGGCGGGACCATCTGTTACACTGACTGCATAGCGCAGTGCTCCTCCAGGAACGAGGCACATTGCAAACAGTCTCTCTTTGCCTGCACAATCGTGAAGGGACGCTGGAGCCTGTGTCTCTAAAGCAGAGCTGGGCAAACTACAGCCCGTCTGACTTGTAATCTTGGTATTTAGTGCCTCCTTTCCTCCTCACGTCTGTGTCACTTGTCTCTCTCCCTCCCCACCTTACAATTGTTGTACATTTACGTGCCGTACTAACTTTCCCATCTCTGTGAATTACGGCACTTTCATCTGACTGAAGAGAGGAGGGCAGGCAATCACTCACTTCCTCCCCCGTGTGTCAGACGCACGGAGCAGATCTCCACTCTGCAGAGAGCGGGATGTTTTGGCTGCCCAGAGAACAGAGCACACAGACAGCAGCGCTGAAAGGGGGAAAAAAGCCGTCTGATCTGATAGGTACAGGCAAAAAAAAAAAAGTTGTGACCTTAGGTCAGCTTGCACATATAAGGGCCGGTTCACACGGACGGCAGGCGGTGTTGGGACGGCCAGGAAGTCGCGTCATCCTGTGACGTCCCGTTCGGTGGCGGCGGTACAGAGATCGTCGCGATCGGCGTTTCTCGTCCCCGTAGGGGGACGTGAAGCCGCGCCGGCTAGCCGTCCCTGGACGTTGCATGCGGCTTCTAGGGACGGCCGAAACGATGCGTTAAATCGGGATCAGAACGCCGCGTTTATGCAATCGACGGTAATCGACCGTAACCGCGCAATGCTTAACGCTCCTATTCACTTGAATGGGAGAGTTTAGCCGATGGGTCCCGAACGCTTGACGGTAGACGCCGCCAAGCGTCCGTGTGAACCGGCCCTAAAGCTCTGTCCTGACATTTTATTCCCACCCCCTGTTTTTTTAACCCTTAGGATACACTAATAAACCTCTGGAATCTCAAGGGGCCAGCATGTCCTTTCACACCATGCTGAGCTTTACATAAAAAAAAAAAAAACAGTTCGTATCTAGTGAGTTTGCAGCTTGTCAGTTTAATCTGTAGGACATGCTGAGCCTTGTGGTTCCATAACGATGGGGTCCACAAATATTGAAAACCTTACCAATCAGATTGGTAGAGGAACCAACCCCCAAAACATTGACGGAACAATAGTGGTTAATGCCCAATACGTATAACTGTCAAGCTCTGGACATGTGTGAAAAATATGATGTCCGTTTCACCTGCACTGTGAACCGGATTTGTGTACTGCAAATCAAGCCTATTTTTGTATTTTTTTTTTTTCAAAAGCAAACAAAAAGCACTGTGATAGCACATTAAAAACAACCAAAAAACTGTTTTTCCTGGTTTTGACTTGGCAGGTTCACTTTAAGACAGATGGTGCATATCTAATACTGGTTACACACTATGAAATTTTCTGGCTGATTTACTGTCAGCTACATTATTTCCAACATGACCGATCTGCTTTCTGATCGATTTCCGAGCATTTTCCGATCAATTTTCTATTGAAGTGATCGGAGAATGCTCGGAAATCGATCAGAAAGCAGATCGGACATGTTGGAACTACCGGTAATCGATCTGACAGTAAATCGGCCGATAAATCTCACCTAGCATCTCTGTACCTAGCATTAAAGCAAGAGTCATATGGAGGCTCAGTGTTTTCACCAGGCCTCCATCCAGCTAATTTTGGTAAGCACCCGTCTGATATCGGCTCGTTTCCTCCTCCTATGCTGTAAGCAGAGCTTACACGGCCCTGCATTCCCCCTGTTGCACACCACCCGGCTACTTTTTCATGCCACCCGGCTGGAGAAAATTTCTGGGGAGAACACTGGGGAGGTATGGTATGATACATGAACAAGGGGAGGGAAGTTTAGTTCATGTTTACTCTATGGACTGTGGAATGGAGGATGCAGTTTACTCCTATCATTTACATCTTACATGGAAATTAGAGGTTCCTTTAGAAAATGTGGAGGCGGACCACAAGGAAGTTCATCAGAATAAGCAACTAAGAAAAAAGTATTAGTCAATGTGTAGACATGCAACATAACAAAACCAGAAGTAAGTGGAGATATAAAAATAAAAAGTCTGAATTACTTCATGATGCTAGCATTAAGTTATGATGGGGGGAAAATATACAAAAATGATGGAACATGAACTAGGCCTTGATGGCCTCTACCTAGACACATGCATATTAAATTACATGTATGTTCATACAATATGATCTTAAAGTGGATCCAAGATGAACTTTTACTCATTGCATAATTGTGTTCCTTTCCTATTGTTTATAGGGTATTCCTCAAGCCAAATACTTTTTGGTTTTAATACTCTAATTCCCTATAAACTAAAGAAGCCACGCCCACAGGTTTTCAGAGAGCCAAGGCACTTTCAGACAGTAGCAAGGGCTCATGGGAGCTCAGTCTGGCCAGGAGGGGGAGGTATTACTAGCCAGAGATTTTAGAGGCAGAGGTGAGGGGGGGTGTTAGGTTTTGTTTTTTTTGCTCAAGATGCAGATAAGCCTTCTTCTGTGTAATGCTTACAAACAACATGGCTGCTGTCATTGTATCACAGTGATAATCAATCATATGCTATTAAAGCTGTTTGCAACTAGAGTTGCTGTGTAAACTATCTAAACTTTAGAGAAGATATATAGACAAGTTACTTGTTATAGTTATAGCAGTAGGGTATTGTACCGTGTTAGCCATCAGTGATTTAAAACTTCTTGTTCTAGTTAGTTTTTCATCTCGGATCCGCTTTAACACTGCACACCACAGCAGGAAAGTGGGAGATAAATGCCAAGTTCATAGGTTTCATTCTGAAGGAAGACACAAGTGTGTCTTTTGAGACAGAACAGCTGCTCTTGGCTGTTGTCCCAGACTTGTCACAGAATACACCAACACCCAGGCATGTCTGACACTTGGCACAAAGCACTACCATACAGGAATGGAATATTAAACAGCCCTGAATTTATACAGTGAGTATGGATCGTTCAACAGTAATCCGTAACTAATACACTAGAACACATCACTTCTAAGATTTCTTTCAGATATAACTTCAGTCAACCGCAGCGCTCAGAACTCCATACCTCGTAGCACAATGCTGTAAAGACGCATCAGTAGCCAACAGAAAAATGCACTCAGGCGCATTGATCCACCACACACACATGCTGTAATGCACACGTGAATGGCTCAATATAAAAACACAGCAAACTTCATGAAGCACATTACACTATCACTGTCGGCGCATTTAAATATAACGTCACATAAAGACCTATGAAATGAAACAACTGTGAATGTGTCCAGCAAAACTTTCAACATGAATAACCTGGCAAGTTCCCTTGACATATGGTTTTATATTAATGGAGTGCAAATTATCGAACATTAGCAAAACAGCTGGAATATTTAAAAAGGAGTTGTAGGATTTTAAAGCCTAGTGGGGAGGGGGGGGGGGGGGGGGGGGGGGGGGGAGACTGTGAGGGGAGGCATTACCCACCAGCAGACAGACTAGTTTTTTTGTTTAAATTTTGCCTAATGCTATATGCCAAATACATCCATGGAGTTTCTAAAGCCAATAACTAATGCTTCAACAACTACAATAACCAACTCAAAAGCTAGCTTGAGCTAGAGGACTCATCTCTCCATATGTCAGTTTGAGGTTACGAAGAAGTCAGCACTTCTTTATATGCTGATGGTTTTAAATATATGGCCATGATAGTCTTAGGTCATCCTCCCAGGCTGCCTTTTCCCAGTCCACCAACAGAAGTGGTGGTGATTTATTGTGAGGAGGGAAGAAATCAAGCAGTGCAAAGTCAGCAGTTTGATAATCAACTAAACTAACAGTAATCAACTGACAGATCTGGTCATTAAACTTTTTTATTTTGATTTTAGGCTTGAATAAAGTTTTAATTACTGGAGAAAAAAGGTGCAACCTTTTCCACTTGCAGAGAGAGTTTGCATAGAGCAATGAAGAAAATTCTCTGGTAGAAAATAATGAGGCATCTCACACACAAGGATTATGGGGAACTGCACAGCAAAGAATCATGTGACATCAATGTCCCCAATTTACACAGGGGGTCTAAAGGCACCCATATGTTAGAATGTAAGTATACTTGAATTCTAGCCTCAGGTACTGAAGTAAAGTAAAGACTTGAGATACAGGGTCTCTTTAAGCAGTTTCTCGGAGAAGAAATGATGCAGCGAGTTACCAGGAACATAGGTCTCTAGAAGGCCACATAATGGGTCAGTTAGTCAACGGGAATAAACCGAGCCGATATTTACAAAAAACATTGCATTCTTTGTAACTAGGGTATAGAACAAGGGAATATTAATTAATTAATTAGGTGCGTGTCATGACACCACGAGTGATCTGAGCCAATTGTAGGCTTGGGGGGTATGGCTCAGATGTCAGAATTTAACTCTTTAACTCTTTGATGTTCATATAAATTAGGGAGACTGGAGGGAAAAGGGTACTATACTTTCCAGCTATCCGGCTCTCTCTACGCTTCCTAGTTAGAATATTAGCTTCCTGTCTGTATGCTGTAAATATATGTGATGTACATAGGAAAGACTATTTATACTCTGAAGAAATCAAACTGTAACACAAGATGCTTAATAAAACCCCTTTGAAAGGTGAAGAAGGCTGTCTCCGCTCTATCTCCTGTACGATGTCGCTGTGAGTTGCAACACTGATGAGTTGCTGGTGCCGGAGCAAAAGGTGTGTGGTGATGTTGCCAATAGCAACCAACAAATTCTTACACCATACACTAGTCAATTTCTGCCATCAATATATGGCCGATTCAACAGTTCTGATATCTGCTAGAAATTTATGCAGCAGGAAGCATGAGCGATCATTTTCTGGCCGATTTCAATCGATTTACTTGTTTGGTTCTAAGTCGATTGGCTGCTAGTAGCAGATTGATGGCCCTTAGCGGTTCATTTTATTCTGAAATCTATTCTTCGTTTGTGCCACATAGATAGATTCCTGTCAGATTCGACCTGACAAGCATCTGACAAGAATCTGACGGTCGAATCTGCTGCAAATCTAAAAGTGTATGGGTTGCTTTACACACACAAGTTTTGTATGCACGTTAGATCAAACTAAGCTGAATCAGCCGTGCAGGTTTATCTGAGCAAAGCTTCATCTTAAATCTATGGACGTACCAAAGAGAGACATTATCCCATACAATTAAAGTGACTCCGAGCTCAGACTAAAAATAAAATTTGAACTTGCCTCCATCCCAGCCCTGATCGGGACGTCCCACGCCGGCCTCCTGGCTCTTCTCCCGGTGGCTGTCCGCATAGCGCGTACAGGCCCGGTCCCCCGGGCGACACTGGCTAGTGTCGGGCCTTCTCCTTCCTTATACGTCACACGCCGGCCGCCGCGCGTCATGACGGCGGCCGGCGTGACAGCACGGCGCATGCGCGGTTTAATCGCACATGCGCCGTGCTGTCAGCCGGCCGCCGTCATGACGCGCGGCGGCCGGCGTGTGATGTCATTTGTGCCGTATAAGGAAGGAGAAGGCCCGACACTCGCCAGTGTCGCCCGGGGGACCGGCCTGTACGCGCTTTGCGGACAGCCGCCGGGAGAAGAGCCAGGAGGCCGGCGTAGGACGTCCCGACCAGGGCTGGGATGGAGAAAGCCCCGGGTAAGTTCAAATTGTATTTTTAGTCTGAGCTCGGAGTCCCTTTAAATTAAGATTTTTCAGATATTTAGGAGAGTGTCCTATCAATGAAGGGATAGAAGTGAGGTTATAACCGGCTACTTTTTCATGCCACGCGCTGGAAAAAAATTCTGGGAAGAACACGGATCTATATACTGTACTAATCAATGAGTAGCTGTGCCAGTAAACCATCTTCAGTTGATTTTCTAGATTTCTGAGGTCTGCATGTTAGGGCCGTAGTTGTGGCTTTAACCACTTGAGGACCGTGGGCTTTACCCCCCTTAAGGACCAGGCACTTTTTTTTCCATTCAGACCACTGCAGCTTTCACGGTTTATTGCTCGCTCATACAACCTACCACCTAAATGAATTTTGGCTCCTTTTCTTGTCCCGAATAAAGCTTTCTTTTGGTACTATTTGATTGCTGCTGTGATTTTTACTTTTTATTATATTCATCAAAAAAGACATGAATTTTGTCAAAAAAATGATTTTTTTTTTTAACTTTCTGTGCTGACATTTTTCAAATAAAGTAAAATTTCTGTATACATGCAGCGCGAAAAATGTGGACAAACATGTTTTTGATTAAAAAAAACCCCATTCAGCCTATATTTATTGGTTTGGGTAAAAGTTATAGAGTTTACAAACTATGGTGCAAAAAGTGAATTTTCCCATTTTCCAGCATCTCTGCCTTTTCTGACCACCTGACATGTTTCATGAGGGGCTAGAATATAGTATAAATACCCCCCAAATGAACCCATTTTGGAAAGAAGACATCCCAAAGTATTCACTGAGAGGCATAGTGAGTTCATAGAAGATATTTTTTGTCACAAGTAAGCGGAAAATGACACTTTGTGACAAAAAAAAAAAAAAAAAAAAAGTTTCCATTTCTTCTAACTTGCGACAAAAAAAATGAAATCTGCCACGGACTCACTATGCTCCTCTCTGAATACTTTGAAGTGTCTACTTTCCAAAATTGGGTCATTTGTGGGGGTGTTTACTGTCCTGACATTTTGGGGGGTGCTAAATTGTAAGCACCCCTGTAAAGCCTAAGGGTGCTCATTGGAGTTTGGGCCCCTTAGCACAGTTAGGCTGCAAAAAAGTGCCACACGTGGTATTGCCGTACTCAGGAGAAGTAGTATAATGTGTTTTGGGGTGTATTTTTTACACATACCCATGCTGGGTGGGAGAAATATCTCTGTAAATGACAATTGTTTGATTTATTTATTTATTTATTTTTTTACACACAATTGTCCATTTACAGAGATATTTCTCCCACCCAGCATGGGTATGTGTAAAAATACACCCCAAAACACATTATACTACTTCTCCTGAGTACGGCGATACCACATGAGTGGCACTTTTTTGCACCCTAACTGCGCTAAGGGGCCCAAAGTCCAGTGAGTACCTTTAGGATTTCACAGGTTGTTTTTGTTTCAAGACTACTCCTTACGGTTTAGGGCCCCTAAAATGCCAGGGCAGTATAGGAACCCCACTAATGACCCCATTTTAGAAAGAAGACACCCCAAGGTATTCCGTTAGGGCCCGTTCATACTGCACGCGTTTCCAGCCGCGTTTTGGAAACGCGTGCAGGTGGCCGATACGCACGACATCAGACATTGCATAGAGTGCAATGTCTGATGTTCACACTGCATGCGTTCCGGACCTGTGCGGTCCGGGAACGCATGCTGCACGCAGATTTTGCTAAAACGCGTGGCTGTCCCATTCACTTTTCAGTGATGGGATCAGCCACGCAACGCACACAAACGCAGATGGCCATGCGTTCGTACGCGTTGCAGTCCGCACGCGTTCCGCACGCATGGCCATCCGCATTTGTGATCTTAACGGGCCCTAAGGAGTATGGCGAGTTCATAGAAGATTTTATTTTTTGTCGCAAGTTAGCGGAAATTGATTTTAATTGTTTTTTTTTTACAAAGTGTCATTTTCCGCTAATTTGTGACAAAATAAAATCTTATATGAACTCACCATACTCCTAACGGAATACCTTTGGGTGTCTTCTTTCTAGAATGGGGTCATTTGTGGGCTTCCTATACTGCCCTGGCATTTTAGGGGCCCTAAACCGTGAGGAGTAGTCTTGAAACAAAAATGACCTGTAAAATCCTAAAGGTACTCATTGGACTTTGGGCCCCTTAGCGTACTTAGGGTGTAAAAAAGTGCCACACATGTGGTACCGCCGTACTCAAGAGAAGTAGTATAATGTGTTTTGGGGTGTATTTTTACACATACCCATGCTGGGTGGGAGAAATATCTCTGTAAATGACAATTGTTTGATTTTTTTTACACACAATTGTCCATTTACAGAGAGATTTCTCCCACCCAGCATGGGTATGTGTAAAAATACACCCCAAAACACATTATACTACTTCTCCTGACTATGGCGGTACCGCATGTGTGACACTTTTTTGCAGCCTAGGTGCGCTAAGGGGCCCAACGTCCTATTCACAGGTCATTTTGAGGCGTTTGTTTTCTAGACTACTCCACACGGTTTAGGGCCCCTAAAATGCCAGGGCAGTATAGGAACCCCACAAGTGACCCCATTTTAGAAAGAAGACACTGCAAGGTATTCTGTTAGGTGTATGGCGAGTTCATAGAAGATTTTATTTTTTGTCACAAGTTAGTGAAAAATGACACTATGTGAAAAAAAAAAAAAATTAATTTCCGCTAACTTTTGACAAAAAATAAAATCTTCTATGAACTCGTCATACACTTAACAGAATACATTGGGGTGTCTTTTTCTAAAATGGGGTCACTTTGTGCGGTTCCTATACCGCCCTGGCATTTTACGGGCCCAAAATCGTGAGTAGTCTGGAAACCAAATGTCTCAAAATGACTGTTCAGGGGTATAAGCATCTGCAAATTTTGATGACAGGTGGTCTATGAGGGGGCGAATTTTGTGGAACCGGTCATATGCAGGGTGGCCTTTTAGATGACAGGTTGTATTGGGCCTGATCTGATGGATAGGAGTGCTGGGGGGGGGGGGGGGGGGGTGACAGGAGGTGATTGATGGGTGTCTCAGGAGGTGGTTAGAGGGGGAAATGGATGCAATCAATGCACTGGGGAGGTGATCGGAAGGGGGTCTGAGGGGGATCTGAAGGTTTGGCCGAGTGATCAGGAGCCCACACGGGGCAAATTAGGGCCTGATCTGATGGGTAGGTGTGCTAGGGGGTGACAGGAGGTGATTGATGGGTGTCTCAAGGTGTGATTAGAGGGGGGAATAGATGCAAGCAATGCAGTGGCGAGGTGATCAGGGCTGGGGCCTGAGGGCATTCTGAGGGTGTGGGCGGGTGATTGAGTGCCCTAGGGGCAGATAGGGGTCTAATCTGATAGGTAGCAGTGACAGGGGGTGATTGATGGGTAATTAGTGGGTGTTTAGGGTAGAGAACAGATGTAAACACTGCACTTGGGAGGTGATCTGACGTCGGATCTGCGGGCGATCTATTGGGGTGGGTGATCAGATTGCCCGCAAGGGGCAGGTTAGGGGATGATTGATGGGTGGCAGTGACAGGGGGTGATTGATGGGTGGCAGGGGGTGATTGATAGGTGATTGACAGGTGATCAGTGGGTTATTACAGGGAAGAACAGATGTAAATATTGCACTGGCGAATTGATAAGGGGGGGGTCTAAGGGCAATCTGAGCGTGTAGGCGGGTGATTGGGTGCCCGCAAGGGGCAGATTAGGGTCTGATCTGATGGGTAACAGTGACAGGTGGTGATAGGGGGTGATTGATGGGTAATTAGTGGGTGTTTAGGGTAGAGAACAGATGTAAACACTGCACTTGGGAGGTGATCTGACGTCGGATCTGTGGGCGATCTATTGGTGTGGGTGGGTGATCAGATTGCCCGCAAGGGGCAGGTTAGGGGCTGATTGATGGGTGGCAGTGACAGGGGGTGATTGATGGGTGATTGACAGGTGATCAGGGGGATAGATGCATACAGTACACAGGGGGGGTGATCAGGAGGGGGCAGGGGATAAAAAAAAATAGCGTTGACAGATAGACAAGGAGTGATTGATGGGTGATTAGGGGGGTGATTGGGTGCAAACAGGGGTCTGGGGGGTGGGCGATCTGGGGCAGGGGGGGGGGAATCCCTGTGCTTGGGTGCGACATAGGGTGGCTGCAGCCTGCCCTGGTGGTCCCTCAGACATTGGGACCACCAGGGCAGGAGGCAGCCTGTATAATACACTTTGTAAACATTACAAAGAGTATTATACACTTTGTATGCGGCGATCCGGGTGCTAGGAACCCGCCGGCGCTTCCGAACGGCCGGCGGGTTACAGCGCGAGATGGGCGGAGCCAGTCCCCGGTGGCCGATCGCGTCACGAATGACGCGATCGCGCCGCCTATGCCCCTACAAGGACCGCTGCCATTTGTCAATACGGCGGTCCTTGCGGGGTCCACTTCCCGGCCGCCAGTTGTCTGTACGGCGGTCGGGAAGTGGTTAAAAAGTGTATCTGAGGTGAGCCTTGGGTACAAAAGTAAACTCTAAGCTAAGAAGTAAGCATCCTATAGAGGCTTCCCATGCCATCCTCCGGTCCCCCTTCGCTAAGCGCAGACCCCTGAAGATTACTAACAAGGGCTTGTCAGTAATCAAATCGGGGCCGCACTCCCCTTCAGGCATGAGCAGGGCAGTACAGCGTGGAGAATCCAGAGGCTTTCCTCTCCTTAAAGTGGTCTAACACCCAGCATTTTAACTTTGCTTTAAAAGATTGCTTACAGCTTAGAAACTATTATGCCAGATTCTTTTTTTAGCAAAAATTCACTGAATAGGTTTAAAGGGATACTGTAGGGGGGGGTCGGGGGAAAATGAGTTGAAGTTACCCGGGGCTTCTAATGGTCCCCCGCAGACATCCTGTGCCCGCGCAGCCACTCACCGATGCTCCGGCCCCGCCTCCAGTTCACTTCTGGAATTTCTGGCTTTAAAGTCAGAAAACCACTCCACCTGCATTGCCTGGTCCTCGCTCCCGCTGATGGCACCAGGAGCATACTGAGCAGACCAAAGACCATACTGGACTTGTGCAATACACTCCTGGTGCCATCAGTGGGAGCGAGGACACGGCAATGCAGGCGCAGTGGTTTTCTGACTTTAAAGTCAGAAATTCCAGAAGTGAACTGGAGGCGGGGACGGAGCATCGGTGAGTGGCTGCGCGGGCACAGGATGTCTGCGGGGGACCATTAGAAGCCCTGGGTAACTTCAACTCATTTTCCCCCGACCCCCCTACAGTATCCCTTTAACATGACATTTTAGTGTTGCATTTAGCTAGAAATCGGTGTCCGTGCTGAGGTTTAGATACAAATGTATTTACAACGTAAATAAACAAACATCTCTGAAAGAGCACAGAGGGCTTCCCAGACAGGCTTTTCAGAGGTCTATTTGCATTCCAAACAAAATGAATTTCTGCTTAAAAAAAAAAATCTGGCATAATAGTTTCTAAGCTGTAAGCAATCTTTTAAAGCAAAGTTGAAATGCTGGGTGTTAGACCACTTTAAAGGGATACTGTAGGGGGGTCGGGGGAAAATGAGCTGAACTTACCAGGGACTTCTAATGGTCCCCCGCAGACATCCTGTGTTGGCGCAGCCACTCACCGATGCTCCGTCCCCGCCTCCAGTTCACTTCTGGAATTTCTGACTTTAAAGTCAGAAAACCACTGCGCCTGCAAGCCCGTGTCCTCGCTCCCGCTGATGTCACCAGGAGTGTACTGCGCAGACACAGACCATACTGGGCCTGTGCTGTGCGCTCTTGATGACATCAGCGGGATCGAGGACACGGCAACGCAGGCGCAGTGGTTTTCAGACTTTAAAGTCTGAAATTCCAGAAGTGAACCGGAGGCGGGGCCGGAGCATCGGTGAGTGGCTGCGCCAACACAGGATGTCTGCGGGGGACCGTTAGAAGCCCCGGGTAAGTTCAACTCATTTTCCCCTGACCCCCCTACAGTATCCCTTTAAGTATTCGCTTTTTGTAGGTATTTCAGCCTTGCATTCTCTCCAAGGCACAGAGCACGCTTATTTGCATCCCAGCCATTTTACCGCATAGTGAAAAATCATGCAAGATTGTGTATAATGATCAGCCTTACATTATATCACATATGTCAAAATTTGTGTTCTATGTGCATTTTAAAATCGTACAGTTTTCGGCTTCTTTCTGCATACAAATCACACACAATGGTTTCCTGAGGAGACACAATAGGTATGAGTTTTAACCACTTTATACCAAGCGGTACGGATTTCTCCGTCCCTTTTTCCACCCTGTTACCACCAAGGGACGGAGAAATCCGTACCTGACGCCGCTCCCGCGCTCCTGCTCGCTCGTAAGCGCGCCCCCGCGCTCGTGCATACCGCCGCCTGCTCGCCCGGAGATCAATGAACGGGAAAAACCTTTCCCGTTTGTTGATCTAAGCCCCCCACAATGATCAGCTGCTTCTACGAGAAGCAGCGCAATCATTGTGAAAAAAAAAGTTGCCCAGCATCCCTGAACTTCCTGCAAGCGTACTTCCTGTACGCTTGCAGGTCGCATAAACAAAAACTTACTGTGGCCATCTTGTGGCCAAATAGTAAAACAACACCCTAAAGCATTTTTCATATACAAATACATTATACATTAAAAATTAACTCATTACCTCCCACACTCCCCAATTTATTTATTTTTTTAATAAAAAAAAATACAATTAAAAAAAATACATAAATAGTTACCTTAGGGACTGAACTTTTTAAATATTTATGTCAAGAGGGTATAACACTGTTACTTTATAAACTATGGGCTTGTAATTAGGGATGGACGCAAAACTGAAAAAAATGCACCTTTATTTCCAAATAAAATATTGGCGCCAAACATTGTGATAGGGACATAATTTAAACGGTTTTATAACCGGGACAAATGGGCAAATAAATTTCATGGGTTTTAATTACAGTAGCATGCATTATTTAAAAACTATAAAGGCTGAAAACTGAATAATAAATTTTTCCCACATTTTTTCCTATTTTCCCATTAAAACACATTTAGAATAAAATATTTCTTGGCATAATGTTCCACCTAAAGAAAGCCTAATTGGTGGCGAAAAAAACAAGCTATAGTTCATTTCATTGTGATAAGTAATGATAAAGTTATAGACGAATGAATGGAAGGAGCGCTGAAAGGTGAAAATTGCTCTGGTGCTCAAGGGGTAAAACCCCTCAGTGGTGAAGTGGTTAAGCTGCATTTAACAGTGGGACGTTGTGTTGTGATGCAACGTTAAAGTCACAGAGCAGCATTGCAAAGCAAAAAAAAAAACGCACATTAACGATGCGTTACAGTCGCATACAGTAGGTACAGGAATGCATACAGGCAATGAAAAGTATGCTTTCCTGTACCTGGTAACGTGCGCAATTAGCATTACCATAACGCTACAGAATAGAACGCCACGCTGATGTCACACTGTGAGCGACGCATAGGATTAGCATTGCAGTGTGGTAAGCTGCGTTATAAGGAGTTTATAATGCAGCTCCGCAACATCCCACTGTGAATGCAGCCTTCAGTGCATTTTTATATAACACATATCTAGTAATGTATTTGCTCTTCCCGTTTTCTCTAGATGAAAAGGCAGATTAATAAAAATGCGTACGCAGAAAAAAATTACATAAAACCGCATGTTTTTCACATTACAGAAATGCACAGGACCGGTTTTGAGCTGCTGGCCTCATTCATTCATGGTATATTGATGGGTGTTGCTGGACGTAAAAGATCATATGCAAGAGCAATCAGACATGTACATCGGTTTGCCCTTCCTTAGTAATTGATTCCCCAATCGGTACCGATCAGAAAGATCCATCGCTTGAAAGTTAGACTGCCAATTCCCTCATTTACCAGGCTTAAGCATCCCTGACATTAAACCTTCTCTTGCTCCAATCTTCCCACCTACTAAATCAATACAATCAGCTCTAAACACTACTCAAAGACCATCGTAATTATGCATCATATAACTGCGCCCCAAATGCACCAAAAATCACTGTGCTCAAAAACATTAGCAAGAAGAGACCAACAGCAGCCTACTGTGAACTGACTGGAATTTAGCACATTTTGCTTTCTGCTAGTCTTCACTGTTTAGCGACTTCTTGCTTGGAATTGCTTCTACAAACCAGCTTGTTTGAGCATAATGACAACAAATGCTTGCCACAACGTAACCTAGCATTAGCACCACAAAAGGAATTCAGTTATAAATAAAATGTACAGTTATACCACATCTATACAAACACCATGTCACTTGTACTGGAGTAAGCCAATTAAAATCACAAATACAAGACAGGCTTAACATGGACAGTAAGCTTAACAAAAAGGAAAACATGCTACCAGAATTAAGCGATAGTGACAAAGATTAAGCTAACAAAAGTAAAGCACTTTCGGGTATTAATTTTGTATCATTACTGCGAAGCAACACATTCAATTTTAAGAACTCAGAATAGTGGTTCAGTGGTTGTCAAGTTCACAACAGCTACCCTACAAGCAATCAAAACAGCAAGCCACGCCAATCCTGTGTCCTCGCCCTGAACTATAAGCTGGTTAAGACTGCAGCTCAACAAGGAAGGAGGGAAGGGGGATGCATTAGACAGAAGCTCTCACTGTATACTGAAGACAGAGGGACTTCAAAATTAATCAGCAGTCATTTTTCACATCAAGCTCATAGCTTTGCATGCTGTATTTTCCATAATCCCCATTAAAAATTGTAGCCGTTAGAACGTTTGTGTAATCTTATTCTGTTTTGTTTAAACAACATGCTTGTGCCTCATAAGAAACAAGACCCTAAAAAAAAGAACAATAAGGGTCGTCTCTGAACAACAATACTGCATTCCATGTGGCCAGACAAAGAATTCCCTTCATTACACAAAATAGTTTTCTTTATGTACATCCTGACATTTTGTTAAAGAGAACCCGAGGTGTGTTTAACCACCCTGGCGTTCTGATTAAATCGCCAGGGTGGCTGCGGGAGGGTTTTTTTTAAATAAAAAAAAAACTATTTCATGCAGCCAACTGAAAGTTGGCTGCATGAAAGCCCACTAGAGGGCGCTCCGGAGGCGATCTTCCGATCGCCTCCGGCGCCCAGAATAAACAAGGAAGGCCGCAATAAGCGGCCTTCCTTGTTTTGCTTATATCGTCGCCATAGCGACGAGCGGAGTGACGTCATCGACGTCAGCCGACGTCGTGACGTCAGCCGCCTCCGATCCAGCCCTTAGCGCTGGCCGGAACTTTTTGTTCCGGCTACGCTGGGCTCAGGCGGCTGGGGGGACCCTCTTTCGCCGCTGCTCGCGGCGAATCGCCGCAGAGCGGCGGCGATCAGGCAGCACACGCGGCTGGCAAAGTGCCGGCTGCGTGTGCTGCTTTTTATTTCATTAAAATCGGCCCAGCAGGGCCTGAGCGGCAGCCGCTGGCGGTGTTGGACGAGCTGAGCTCGTCCAGACCGCTCAGCTGGTTAAAGAATGTTATCTGCATACAGAGGCTGGATCTGCCCATACAGCCCAGCCTCTGTTGCTATCCCAAACCCCACTAAAGTCCCCCTGCACTCTGCAATCCCTCATAAATCACAGCCGTGCTGTGCGGCTGTGTTTACATCTGTAGTGTCAGTCTCAGCTGCTCCCCGCCTCCTGCATAGCTCCGGTCCCTGCCCCCATTCCTTCCCTCCAATCAGCAGGGAGGGAAGGGATGCAGGCGGGGACTGGAGTTCTGCAGGAGGCGGGGAGAGCAGCAGACTGACACTATAGAGATAAACACAACCAGCTCTGACAAGCTGTTTGTCAGCAGCGTGGCTGTGATTTATGAGGGATTGCAGAGTGCAGGGAGACCTTAGGAGGGTTTGGGATAGCAACAGAGGCTGGGCTGTATAGGCAGATCCAGCCTCTGTATGCAGATAATATTCTTCAAACCCACCTCGGGTTCTCTTTAAGCCCCATATACAGGATATAATTCTTTGTGCGATTTGATTACGATTCTATTTACGATTCAATTAAATCCGACATGTCCGATCCGGATTAGATTAGATTCAATTCAATTTGCAATTGCAAAAGGCGGCAAATCGAACTGAATCAAATTGAATCCCGATCGGAGATGTCGGATTTAATCGGATCGTAAACAGAATCTTAATCGAATTGCAGAAAGAATCGTATTGTGTAGATGGGGCTTTAGGTGTAAAAACTCCGCCCCAGATCTGTAGCAAAACTTTTAGCACGTCACCTGAGTATGAAGCAATAAGATAGGCGGGTACCCTGGAGCTTTTTCCTGCTCTCAATTCCCCCTGTACTGACTGAGCTGCCCTATTCATGAAGGATATTTATACACGCTTTTGCGATAACTTTAAACTTTAACCACTTCAGTACCAGCCGTTTCTGGCCTCTGAAGGACTAGGGGACTGCTAACACAAAAACTGGGATTTCTGACAACATACTGCCGAATGCGATGCTGTCCCGTTGCTGAAGCTCACTCGTGCTACTGTCGCTAGGACAGCATTAGGGCTGCTCAAATCCGGATCCGGGAGACGCCCAGATAGTTGCTATATGGTTATCCCCCAGTAAACCTGTGCGGGGTGGGGTCAATCTTACCTGTCTGATGTCTTCCTCGTCCGTCCCTGGTGCCTCCCACGAAGCGTTCCACGCGGCGGTCACTTGACAAACACTTCCTCCTCCCGGGTTGAAGGAGGAAGTGTTTGTAGTCACGTGATGCACGTGGACCGCATCGTGGGAGGCACCAGGGACGGACGAAGAAGACATCAGACAGGTAAGATTGACCCCACCCCGCACAGGTTTACTGGGAGATATCCAAATAGCAACTATCCGGGTGTCTCCTGGATCCGGATTTGAGCAGCCCTAGACAGCAGAGCTCTGTGAACTGCTCAGGAGCCGATTTCATCAATGTGAGCCAAAATGAGATTGGCCCACAGTGATCACAGGGTCAGGAATCAATTAAATCGGCTCCTGACCAGCTCCCGGAGCTCTGCTGTCATAGCAACAGCAGGGCGAGTGATCTGCTGCGGTGTGATCGGCGGGTCAGTGCAGAATGCGAAAGTTGAAAAACTACGCACTGTCAGGCTTAGGCAGACACAGAGTATAAAATTTCAACTACAACAATCCAAAAGCAGTAAAAGAAAAAACAAATATAAAGTTAAGTTCTGGTTATTCATTTTCTGCCTTTTGTTTAAACATCCGGGTTAATTAATGTTTTATTAAATAAGAAAAAGGACAGAAGCTTAGCTAAAGATTCTAGACTGAAATTTGAACAGTATTTGTCAAAAACAGGGCTGTGGGGTCGGTACAAAAATTATCCAACTGCTCAGCTTACTATTCCACCGACTCCTCGACTCAGACTCCTAATTTGCATACAAGTCTTGTTTAGAGTATTTCATCACTGCCAAAGCTTAGGAATTTTAAAATTATATTAAGATGGCATCTCCCTTTGGGAACAGTACATACATTTGCATACAAAAATTTGAATAAATGCAGATTTGCATCTCATTGACCATCCCTACTAGTGACAACTACAGTAAATGTGTCGCCAGTGTTCTCCAACCTTAATAAATTAGCGCAATACTCACTGCTGTCCAACGCAGGTACTTCTCAGCACTCACATGTACCAAACATCCAACCAGTAGTAATGATCAAAGATGCAAATTTTTTCTAGTTTATGCAAAATTTTTATGCAAATATATGCAGCTTGAAAAAAGAACCAATCAATTTAAACCTGGTTTTAAAATGATTGGTCCATTTTCAAACTGCATAAAAATTTGCATCTCCTTGATCATCCCTACCAACCAATGCCAGTAACTGAACACCACTCAGGAAGTATCCGCTGTTCTGCACCACATTCAGTGTGAACAGGTAGTTGATCTTTAAAGAAAGAACCTATTTAGATGTAACTTTTATACAGGTTCTCTTCTTCTGCACAAATTAAAATGTGGAGCCTTTTCCTGAGTTTTCCAAAATAGGTGCACAGATTATAAAACTTAAGGAAGCAATATTCATCGAACTGCCAAACAGAAAACCTTTAAAAAGTCCCCAAGGAAATTCTGGCGAGTTTTATATTTCATCATTTCATGAAAGGAACTCACATATATTTTGCCATTTACAGTGGGGAGCGAAATTCAGGTGGTTAGCGCAAAACAAAATCTGAGCAAGCAGGTTATTTTTAGAAGCAATATCCCACAGTATTCAGACTGTGCAAAGCGGAATGACTGTGAAGAGCCATATGGTAAGTCACAGGTTAATAAACAGAGGCGCTGGAAGCAGATCAGCACTATGGAAACACACTCTGCGGGAAGCCTCCTATCTACAGCCTGGACTCACTAACACGCATTCTTCATGAAACACACTGGATGGCTGTGTAATCTAATAACATTGTGAATTACAGTATTCTTCAATGTGAGCCCTGCAGCTGCAGATATCGAGTGGAACAAAAACAGATTGTTCGATTAACTGTTTCTTTCAACATTAATAAATTTAACATGCTTCTCTCTGCCTTTGTTAAAGAAAATGAAATACCATTCTTGGCCAATCTGCTGATTTTGCTGAACAACAAACCTTGACTATATATGCTGCACTCTAGTATTTATTTCAAAGCAGTGGGACTATTTGCAACTAGTTCAGCCTTAAAGAGAACCCGAGGTGGGTTTGAAGAATGTTATCTGCATACAGAGGCTGGATCTGCCTATACAGCCCAGCCTCTGTTGCTATCCCAAACCCCCCTAAGGTCCCCCTGCACTCTGCAATCCCTCATAAATCACAGCCACGCTGCTGACAAACAGCTTGTCAGAGCTGGCTGTGTTTATCTCTATAGTGTCAGTCTGCTGCTCTCCCCGCCTCCTGCAGAACTCTGGTCCCTGCCTGCATCCCTTCCCTTCCTGCTGATTGGAGGGAAGGGATGGGGGCAGGGACCGGAGCTATGCAGGAGGCGGGGGAGCAGCCGAGACTGACACTACAGATGTAAACACAGCCTCAGCACGGCTGTGATTTATGGGAGATTGCAGAGTGCAGGGGGACCTTAGGGGGGTTTGGGATAGCAATAGAGGCTGGGCTGTATAGGCAGATCCAGCCTCTGTATGCAGATAACATTCTTTAAACACACCTCGGGTTCTCTTTAATGGTTTATATCCAGGATGGCATGGGTGTAATAAATAAAAGGTCATGGGGGACCTTAGGGGGGTTTGGGATAGCAATAGAGGCTGGGCTGTATAGGCAGATCCAGCCTCTGTATGCAGATAACATTCTTTAAACACACCTCGGGTTCTCTTTAATGGTTTATATCCAGGATGGCATGGGTGTAATAAATAAAAGGTCATATTTCCTTTAACAATTGTTTTCCTAATTATGTCAGTAAAAATAATGGCAAATGATTGCTATACTTCTGGGCAGCACGGTGGCCTAGTGGTTAGCACTCTTGCCCTGCAGAGCTGGGTCTCTGGTTCAAATACCCGCCAGAGCACTATGTGCATGGAATTTGTATGTTTCCCCCTGTCTGCTTGGCTTTTCTCCGGGCACTCCAGTTTCCTCCCACATCCCCCTAAATTGGCCCTAGACTACAATACATACACTACTCAATATATACATAGACATATGACTATAATAGGGATTAGATTGTGAGCCCCTATGAGGGACAGTTAAGTGACAAGACAATATACTCTGTACAACACTGCAGACGATGTCGGCGTTACATAAAATAAAAAATAATATTATACTTCTCCATTTTAAATCTACCTCCCATGTGGTCCCATTTCATACTCAAAATCCCTACACAAAGCTGAATGTTTTTTGTTTTGTTATTTTAAACAGGATGAAATCAATACACCCAAATATTTAACTTTGGGCTATGGAGTCTTATTTGTTAGTTTTCATTGTGTTCGGCCCAGCGCACACCAAAAACCTCTAGCAGATCTGCAAAAACGCTAGAGGTTTTTGAAACAGATTTCAGAGCAATTCTAGGCATGTTTACAGACGTTTTCTAAACATGCCTAGCGTTTTTTTGGAGCGTTGTGTAGCAGATTAGAAATATTGTTACAGTAAAGCTGTTACTGAAAAGCTACTTTAACAAAAACGCCTGGAAAACCGCTCTGATCTAGCATTTTTCAGAGCAGTTTTCCACTTTCCTATACTTAACATTGAGGCAGAAACGCCTCAGAAATTAAAAAAAAAATGCTGCAGCCCCCGAGTTTGCGTTCGTGCAAAGAACGAACTGCTTTGGTGTGCACCAGCCCATTAACTTTTATTAGCCAAGCGGTTTTCCCCCTGCGAGCGTTTTAAAAAACACTTCAGAACCGCTCAGGTGTGCACCAGCCCTTCTTGTCTTATAAGCACTGTGCACTTTAAATGTTTACCTAAAATGCTTCGCTATATGTTCAATAATTCCACCATTCCATTTTCAATAATCATCATCATATTGTATTTTATGATCTTCAGGTCAGGCATTTATAAATTCTAATATCTTAGTGATGCCAAGCGCTGGTGATTGCCTATTTTGCCACCTTGAAAACATATGCTAATAATTTAACCTATGGGTTATTAATTCTTTTAACCAGTAAAGAGACTCATTTCTAGACTTAATATTATTCAGTTTCCAGTATTGTTGGGGTACTGGGCAGCTTCCACCACGTGTGCAACACATTTCCAATTTCAGAACAATCTCTGAAACAATGTGAAGTAACCTAAGGAAACATTTTATACATTTTTTTTCTGTGGTTGGGAACATGCAGTCTACTTCATATTTGTAGATTCCACTAGTTTTACATGTAATTACCAGCTCTAAATTCTGGAGGTAAAACTAGCTTCTCTTCCCACCAGGTATGTCATACGGTTTGGGACCTCTCCCTCTTGTAGTCATCAAATTTTTATGAGAGAGAGATTAAACCTTTAGCGTCTTATTAAAGTGAACCTCCGGACTAAAAATCGACTCAGCAGCCCTGAAAAGGCTTTGTGTTTCTTTAAAGAGACTCTGTAACAAATTTTTGAGCCTTATTTCTTCTGTCCTATAAGTTCCTATTACTGTTCTAATGTGGTCCGTCTTACTGCAGCCTTTCCTACTTGCACTCTCTGTAATAAATCTTATCTCCTTTGCTCTGTCGTGTCTGTCGGGCTGAGGCTGGAATGTGTGGAATGTGCAGCACTGCTTGTCATTGGCAGAAGCTTTACACACCCCCTGCAAGCTCTGCATGAGTCACACAGTAAGCTAGTTCTCAGCCTATGAAACTCTGGTTAGAAGCCAGTCTTTTGTTTGTAAACACTGCCTAAAACTGTCAATTACAAGCCAGGATTGCAGCAGGGAGTGGCAGAAACAGCAAAGAGGGGCACAGGAGAACATAAGGAATAGAATGGTATGCTTTTTATTTTAAGAATTTTAGAGTACAGATTCTCTAACAGTTTCACAGCATCAGAACTTTGTTTCTCTTATACAAGCCTCATTTTTAGCTGCACAGAAGAAAACTGCCCGGGCTATTTTCCCCTGATGCTGTGCAAAGCATGATAGGATTTCTGATTTTGTTGTTCTCATTCTTCTGTTTTGGTGCAATTTTTTTTTTTTTGACATTTTGAATTTGACATTTGAAGCCTAGCGTGTGCAGCTGGGAGGGGTAATCAGGACACAGGATAGTTGGAACTGTGTCTCCTGCTCTTTGTCACCTCCTTTCAACCAAAAAGATGGCAGCCCCCATGAACACAAACATTTGCCTGTTCTTTTAAAACAAGGTGGGTAAGAGATTAGATTACCCATCTATTCTAATTAGTATAACTAATGTAACTTGATGACAGTATGTTTGTTTAGGCTGAAGTTCCCCTTTAAGTCTGCTAACTGTGGCTCTTATTCAACTCACTTTTTCTACTACGTAATATGTTCACATCCTCTGTTTGGTACTTTTTTCAATAACAGAGTGTTGAAAAATTATTTTAAACAGAAAATAAAAAATGATCTCTAAGAATAAGCTGGCCCTGTGTTGCTCAACCACTTCACTACTGAGGGGTTTTTCCCCTCATGGACAAGAGCAATTTTCACCTTTCAGCATTCCTCCCATTCATTCGCCAATAACTTTATCACAACGAAATTATCTATATCTTGTTTTTTCACCACTATTTTGCTAAGAATTATTTTATTCTAAATGCATTTTAACAGGAATAATTAAAATTGAAAGAAAAATAGTTTCTCAGTTTGCAGCCATTATGGTTTTAAAATAAAACGTGCTGCTATGGATAAAATCCACACATTTTATTTGCCCATTTGTTCCGGTTATTTAATTTATGTCCCTAGTACAATGTATGGCGACAATATTTTATGTGGAAATAAAAAGGTGCATTTTTTTCTGTTTTGCACCCTACACTAGTTACAATAATAATATTTTTATAGTGCTTTTCTCCCTGAGGACGTTAAGCAGTGTCAAAGGCTCGAGAAAAAGAGGTGGGTTCTTAGCCTTTTCTTAAAGCAGTCCAGAGAAGGAGTTTCTCGCAATGATTGTGGAAGTGAGTTCCATAGAGTTGGGGCTGCACTGGAAAAGGCCAGAGCACCAAATGTTTTTAAGTGGATCCTGGGAATAACCAGATTCATCTGATTGGCAAACCCATATTTGCAAAAATAACAGTAATATACCCTCATGACATACATATTAAAAAAGTTCAGCCACTAAGGTAACTATTTATGTTTTGTTTTTAATTGTCATTTTTTAATACATATGCACATTTTTTATTTTGGTATCTATGGGTGAATGGGGTAAGGTGTTAATTTTAATGGGAAATGTATGTATTTTTATTAAATTAATGTATGTCGGTAGGTGTAATTTTACTATTTGGCCACTAGATGTTCCCCCACCCCCACACTTATTCCTCTTGTGTACTGAACAGTAGAACACAGTTGTGTGTAGGTTTTACTTTCTCTTTAATCAATGACCACGGCATCTCATTGATGCTGTGATCATTGAAACTTAGATCTGTGAATGAGAACGGTGTTCTAATCTGTGTACTAACGGATGGCGATGAGAACACGAGCTGGAGCACGCACTGTGGCGATCGTGGCAGGAGGCATAGATCCAGGGCTGTGGAGTCGGTCCAAAAATCCACCGACTCCTCAGTTTAGGATTCCACCGACTCTGACTCCTCTCATTTGCATATTACAATTTTGTTGATTAAAAGTATGTAACATGAAATTCGTCTCTTAACTGCCAATGCTTAGGAATTTTACAAGACAACTGAAGTGAGAAGGATATGTAGACTACTATATTTATTCCCTTTAGACTAAAACTAGTCCTTGGTAAGAGTACTTGTAAAAGGTACAAACCGGAACAAAGAACATCTATCAGGCCAGTGTTCTCCCCAGGCTCTTTTAGCCGGGTGCTCCACCCGGCTAGATTTGATGACCACCCAGCTGTCATCGGCTCACCTCCTCCTATGCTGTAAGCACAGTTGCCCTGCATTTTCAACTCTCCCCACCCGGCTACTTTTTCATGCCACCCGGCTACTATTTCATGCCACCCAGCTGGAAAAAAAAATTCTGGGGAGAACACTGCAGGCCCTAGGCAATGTAACTGTGGATACATGTAAGAATGATGTGCAGGTACTCTGCAGGGGAATGAGGAGATTGTAAACAGACAACACCTCTGTGTTCAATGTGCACAGCATTCTCAGTGGATTCCCTGCAGCTCTGTGGGGAGTGCATATGTAGAGTATAGTACTACTGTGTAACAAAGTAAACCTGAGACAGATGAAATTAAAGTTTTATACATACCTGGGGCTTCCTCCGGCCGCCTTCAGGATAATCAGTCCCTCGTTGTCCTCCTCCACCACCTGGATCTTCTGCTATGAGTCCAGGTACTTGAGCCAGTCGGGCGTAGTGCGCATGCACACACTCTGCCACCAGGAGCATACTACACCTGTGCAGCACTATTGCGCAGATGCAGAATGTTCCTGGCTGTGGGAGCGGCATGCAGCCGGACAGCGCTGACTGGCTGAATTACCAGGACTCATAGCAGAAGATCCGGGTGGTGGAGGACAGCGAGGGACTGATTAGCCTGAAGGGGGCTGGAGGATGCCCCAGGTATGTATAAAACTTTACTTTTCACCCGTCTCAGGTACCCTTTAATTTGTAGTCACCAAACCAAATTTTAACAACATATCAAATTATTTGATTTCATCAGCAAAGGGAGTGCATACATTTGCATAAATCAGCATCAATGCAGAATTATTTCCATCTCATTGACCATCTCTATTAGTGACACAGCTACACATCAGGCTTTATTCTTACAGCATAGATGTGATTTAGTATATATAAGAGATTCCTGTGTACACATCATATACAGTCACAATCAGATATGTATATCTGACCTTAAAAATACGGGGACTGCTTTATTGAAGCAGCACAAGTAACTAATTTTGATTGGTTTATTTCATTTTTGTGGACTAAGCACAGCTTTTACTGTATATATAGTGTATATATATATATACACATTATTTTTAATGACTATTATCTGAGAAATAGAACATTTTATCATATTTTCTATTTTAATTACAGTTACAAATTCATTAGGAGTCGGAGTCGGTGCATTTATTCCCGACTCCGACTCCAGGCACCCAAAATTGCCCGACTCCACGACTCCGACTCTGACTCCACAGCCCTGCATAGATCTACTCCCATGTGTGAGAAATGAAGTCCTGCGGGGCATAGATATACTGCCACGGATGGCATAAGCGGTTAAGTGGTTAATAAAGTCTTTCAGCTCAATAAACTATATGTTCACCAATGGCAAAGGCTACATTCTCAGAGGTCAGCTGCTTAACACATGCATTATGATGAGTGTGAACAGCAATGGAGACTGGACATAGACTTTAATGCAAAGCCTGCATGCAGAGTTAGAATAATGTGATTAGTTATAGCACAGTACTGTTAACAACCCCACAGAATTGTATGGGCAGCGAGTTGACATGCAGAATTTTTCTGCAACGCAACTGAGCACTGAACAGAGCCTCAAGCTATTAAAAACACCATAAGTGAGTGCTACACCAGCAGGTATCAATCTCTGAGATCTATTCATTTATAGGCAGCCATCCCACTGATGCACTGAACAAGCTGTCCTGCAACTCTCTTCCCTCTAGGATCCTGCTGACTTCACTCCCACTAAACTGCACCTTTGCCTCCTGTATGCAATACAATTCAATAGCTGAACTGTGTTACATAAATGCAATATGAACTGATAATATGTGCTAAATTATCAGTTTACTAACACATTGAGCATTATACCTATGCTGTATTAAAAATATATCATATTAACTACTACCCAAAAGTTATTTTCCCCTTTAATCTAATCTGAATGATTTATCCCACTTAGCTCTAGCGTTTAGCACTGGTGATTTTTCCACAATTATGGTAAAATCACTGAGATTTTTGGGCAATCACGATTAGCGATTCTTAGCATTCTAATCGCGATAAAATGCTACCCATGGCGCGCTTTGAGATTGCCGCTAATCATACATCGCCGGCAATTGTGGCAGTGAGATCCCTGCCATATACTTAATATTCTGCTATTGCACAAAAACACTAACGATATCTGCCGATTAGCAGTAATTGACTGCTAATCATCCCAGTGAGAACTGGCCCTTAATAATGCTTAGAGCTGTTTTATTGCTATAATTGGGACTTATGCTTCAGGCAGTTCTACAACATAAGGAATTGCAAAACTAGTTTGTTTTCAAGGCATTCAATCTGTTTTCCTGTAGTTTGTGACCGCATAAGTGCTCTATCTTCATTCCAAAGACTCTCTAGTATGCCATTATAACGTAGGTTCAACCCTTCTCCCTTTAAATACTTAATAGCCTATTCTAGGCCACATACATTTCTCTGTCCAGGCTTAAAGGCTTGGAGCAAAATAAATATAATAATAATAATACAAATCCACAAGACTCCAATGGTAAGCATCTGGTTAAATAGGAACTTGGACAATGAGACCTTTCTAATGCCTACTAATTTTGCCATTCAAGATATTTCATGGCAAGTCCAGAACAATCAGTTTGCATATTATTTTGGAAGTTAATGCAAAACATTTGCACACACTGATTTTGGAGAAATACTTGTAAGTAGGCTGCATATTATTTTTCAAGTACTGCAGCATATTTAGCACTAATAGTTTGAGTACATTGGTGATTACTACTAACTACACATTCAGTACTAAAAAAAAAAAAAATGAAGGTGGTGGCATTTCAGAGGACTTTCCTTCAGTCTTGTGATAAACAATAAGATCACCTGCATAGAAACTCCTTTTAAAACATGTTTATTCCATGTACTCTGCAATATTTGGTGATCGATTGCCCCTACCAAGGAAGAAGAAAAACACTAAGCAGGCACCGTTTTCCAGTTTCAAAATCCAACTCCTTGCAACTAAACTACTCCTCAACACCTACAGCCATCCACACCAGCTTGAAGAATGCAACAGAAAAGGCTGCAACTCACCTTTATTGGTCCTCCAAAGTAGTAGCTACACGAATCTGTGCCTGGAAGTTAGGCACTGGAGATCATGTTAACGATTCAGAGCTATTGTTTTCATGGCTGGGCACAACATGGACATGTTAGGATAACAGAGCTCTTCCCAAGCGCAGAGAGCATCACAGTAGCATCTCAGAAAGACCCACTAGTAAAACAGGACCGGCAAATCCACCAAGGAAGTTTTATGAGGTTTATTCATAGCAGAATAATGAACAGACAGTGAAGGAAGATGGATAGGTCTGACAAAGCAGGGATTGTACAATGCTGGATTATAAAGAGGTTTTAGGGTGGTGAAACAATATAATTACATCAGGCTATCGAAGCAAACATCAGGTAATTATGTAGCAGAAAGTTAATTAATAATTATTGGGATCAGGAAAGTCACACTGATATTACTTTACAGCTTTGTTTGTCACATAATGTGGAACATTAGATCATTTTACCTCTCAGTCGTGTAATTTCAGGTCATACTGATTATTACCTTAGTCAGCAGAACGTGTACCAGCGCTAGCATGTATGTGTTCTCCATGTAATATTCCAGTGTCACCATCTCATTCTACACCTTACGGATCAGCACAAAGGCTTTATTGTTGAACAATTTTTAAATGAAGTATACAGTATGGGCTGGTGCACACCAAAACCCGCTAGCAGATCCGCAAAATGCTAGCAGATTTTTAAACGCTTTTTTTTTATTTTTATGAGGCGTTTTGCTAGCGTTTTGCGGATTGCTGCTGCGGTTTTCAGTATAGTAGATTTCATATATTGTTACAGTAAAGCTGTTACTGAACAGCTTCTGTAACAAAAACGCCTGCAAAACCGCTCTGAAGTGCCGTTTTTCAGAGCGGTTTGCATTTTTTTCCTATACTTAACATTGAGGCAGAAACGCATCCGAAATCCAAAAAATGCCTCACCCAGGCATTTTTCGTTTCTGCAAAACGCCTGCCGCTCTGGTGTGCACCACCCCATTGAGATACATTGACCAAGCAGATCCGCAGCCGCATCTGAAAACGCCCAAAAAGCCGCTCGGTGTGCACCAGCCCTGAGGGCTGGTGCACACCGAGCGGCTTTTTGGGCGTTTTCAGATCCGCTTGCGGCTGCGGATCTGCTTGGTCAATGTATCTCAATGGGGTGGTGCACACCAGAGCGGCAGGCGTTTTGCAGAAACGAAAAATGCCTGGGTGAGGCATTTTTTGGATTTCGGATGCGTTTCTGCCTCAATGTTAAGTATAGGAAAAAAACGCAAACCGCTCTGAAAAACGGCACTTCAGAGCGGTTTTGCAGGCGTTTTTGTTACAGAAGCTGTTCAGTAACAGCTTTACTGTAACAATATATGAAATCTACTATACTGAAAACCGCAGCAGCAATCCGCAAAACGCTAGCAAAACGCCTCATAAAAATAAAAAAAAGCGTTTAAAAATCTGCTAGCATTTTGCGGATCTGCTAGCGGGTTTTGGTGTGCACCAGCCCTGAGTGTGTTACAGAATTGTATTACGTTAAATCTTAAAACGGTTACCAGCATGGTTTTCATGTAACTCAATTAGACCCCGATCTTTGAAAGTACACGAATGGATAACTTCATAGCTTTACTAATCATAAAGGACTACAACAACTTGGAAGAATCAATATATGATGAAAATGTGGAGACAAGACCTGAGCTCAACAACAATTACGGATGAAATCCTTTTATTATGCAGTGTACATAAGGCAGAGAAGCACAATGTTTCGGGGAACAAGCTACATATTCTGCAGAAATCGAACAAACAACATTGTAAACTACAGTTAAGACAGACTGGATTTCAAGCCTATTCCATATGGCTACCATACACATACATACATCTCTATAATGCAAGAATACAGACTTTGCACTATTTATTATGCTGTGTAGCACAGTGTTGAACCTGAGACACCATTAAAGCAAACGTTAATAATAATAATAATAATAATAATTAAAAAAAAAAAAAAAGCTGCTACTTGGCTGCATCCTTTCCTCGGACTGTTCCGGACTAGAGCGGTCCGCGAATGCATGCTGCACGCATTTTTTAACAAAACATGTGGCTGATCAATTCAGTATAGTGATAGGGATCAGCAACACATGCAAACGCAGATGGCGTGCGTTCGTACACGTTGCGATCGCACAGCCATCCGCATTTGAGTATGTGAACGTGGCCTAAGCTAAATAATTTATTTTCGGATGATTTAATTCTTTTCAGTTGATATGGAGTTCCATCCCACTTTAAAGCACACCTGTCCCAAGGCAAAGCTACCGTAAGCAAGAACAGATGTAAGTTCAGGGTGTGCATGTTGTCTGTTCCTCTCCTTGTTCCCATAATCCCCATTTAAAAAATGTACATTGAACTTGTGTCAAAGAAAACAACTCAAATCTTTCAGCAGACAGAATTCCTTCATACAATGTAAAAAAATAGATGTGCTGAAGTTTGTAATCCAGCAGTGAAAAAGTTATAGTGAGCTCACTTTTGCTTATCTCATCTGTAAGGGCTCAGACACACTACAAGCGCTTTTCGGCCTCCAGAGCTTTCCGAGAGCTTTTTTAAAAAACGCTCCCATTGACTTACATTAAAATTGAGGTAAAATCGCACGATTTTAATGCAAGTCAATGGGAGGGTTTTCTAAAAAGCTCTCAGAAGGTTCTGGAGGCCAAAAATCGCTCAGAAAAGCACTTATAGTGCGTCTGAGCACTAAGTGTTTTGCAGAGACTGTAACCAATGCAAGGCTGAGGTTTTACAGACATGTCGCTAGCCCCCAGGCTGGCAACTCATTCTGTTGCCATGCAGGGGGAAGGAGAGCCAACAGGGTGCCACAGATCAAGCGGGGTAAGCGGTGAAAATAATGCCCTTTGTGAAGTCAGTCCACCAGGTGGATCACTCACCAATGTGCCAAGGAGGATCAGGGACCACTGTACACACGCTTGATTGTCACCCGAGGTCTAGCTTTATCGGCCGGCATGGCAGAGTCTAATCTAGCCTGTGTACGTAGCTTTAAGGTGTGTACATATGCAAAAAAGTTTTTCTCTGTAGGAATTAAGACTCAATTCCTAGGTGAGCTGTGTCCTGTAGAAAGCAGTTTTCACAATCACAGGTTGGGTCATTACCTAGCTACATTTAATGCAGTACAAATGTTCACACAAGCTCCCAGATTAACAATATGTTGGTGGTTACCTCAGCAGATTTCTTCTCTTCCTCCTTTGTGGTTTTACCCTTGTTCCTGCTCTTGTAGTCTTGGAAAGAAGAGGAAAAGGAAGTTGAAGGACCTTGAACAATACAAAAAAAAAAATAAAAGTCACTGAACTACTAATGTTTGTTTTCAAACTAATGAAAATTAAAAAAAAAAAGTTTTTCCTTTATGTGGTCAGTGAAAGTGGCTCCAAAAATGTCCTGCTGGCTCCTAAATGCAATACAACTTTGTCCATCCCTGTTTTTTTTTATTCTCAAGTGTCAAAAATCTTATGGAGTAGGTATAGGTGCACCCAATGGGACCTCATTCTCTCATCAGCACCCAGCATGAATATAAGTACACCACCCTGGCAGTGTACAGAGCTGTACCGAGCAAACCATACTATACAGCTTGGTGATGGCAGAGGAGGAACAGAGAGTGAGTGAGTGTCCCCCAGCCCTGCCTACACTTGAAGCAGTAAGCCTCCTTTTCCAGATGAAGCTTGGTTGCCCAATCTTATTTTAGCATGAGGACCAACAGATATGGAATAGTATAAAGAGATTGTGTAGGTAAGCTCTAATAGTACATGGAATTAGTAAAGTTGTGCGTTTACCAGGCTGATCACCCCCCCCCCCCCCACACACACACACACACATACACACTTGTTTCCCTCTAAAGGTGGCCATACACTTAAAGATTTGCAGCAGATTCGACCATCAGATAGATTTCTGTCAGAGGCATTTCAGAATGAAATCAATTGAAATTCGATCAAAATGCAGTGTTGCACCATTCGATCCAATGCAACAGCCAACCAACCCAGATTTTCCGTCCGGACCGATCAAATCATTCGAAATCGGCAGGGAGTCAATCTACTGATCGATCATGCTTTCTGCTGCATCAATTTCTAAGCGCTTCGATCAAAACACTTGAATCAGCCGTCGATCGATGACTAAAATCGACCAATGGATGGCCCGCTTTAGAAGAATGAATGCCCTTTTCTGGCTACCACTAGAGTGTCACAGGAAGTGAATGAAATTCCTAAGGGAATCATGGACATCTAAGGGATCAGCAATTGTTGGCCTTGGTATGGCATATTTGTTTCTCTCCTTGGGTCAGTGGAAATTTGTATGCTTGGAGAACCCAGCATAGGTTTTAACCCTTCATTGTGCTATACAAATAGACCAGAAAGATTGTCAGAAGATACTCACTCTCATTGTCTGAGCTGTCGCTGCTGCTGAGATGCCTGTGTCGCTTCATCCTGACGCATCCTAAAGAAACACATCAATCAACATTTTTAATGTCTGAGATACGGAAATACATATATATAAAAAAAAAAAAAAAGCTGTAAAAACATTTTTCCCATTCTCAATATAATGCTGATGTGTCCCTAAACCCATCAATACATAGTAAACTATTTGTTTTCTTATTTACTAATGAATAAGTAGATTAAAACTGTCATTTTTACGTTTCATGTGGGAAATCAATCAAGCATTGTTCACTAGCCATTTTGGACAACACACAATGGCCCATACGCAATCAACTTTTTCTCCTAGGTGATGTTTTCACACTGTCAATAAAACATAAAAATAATTTTTATAGTACTTTTTCAACAACTTTTGGGTACTTTTCCAATGGCAAAGTGAATGAAAAATTATTTTAAACAAAATAAAAATGCATCTCCTAGAGAAAAAAAAAAATCTGCTGGAGAAAAAGTAAATTTTATATGGACCAATATGTCTTTAAACACACTTTGCATTCAAACTACCGGTAGATCCTCTGTCACACCTAAACAGTTGTTCTTTATGACTGTAGCACCGTGATAGATTAACCTGGAAACCTTGACATTCTCATAATACAACTGCACTGTGTAGCTTTAGTGGCCAATTGATACACAATAAAATTACAATACTGAAATACAATTTACTAGATATTTCACAGGTCTATATCCTAACCACTGAGGCCTGCATGCTCTGACAGTAGAGCTCTAGCAATCCAGAAACAATAGGGAACTACTGGACATAGTAAGAGGAATGCGCTGATGTGCAATTCACCAACCAAGAGGCACACAATCCAAACCCAGCAGAAACTAAAAGGTGCATACACACAGACTATAGTCTTTGGAAAATGAAAGATCACAGAACAATCTTACCACCCTTCATGTAGTATGAGAGCCATACCTTCACAGTCTTTTCTATGGAGCTGAACTCCCCATCAGAAAAAAATCTTTGCAAAATGCTGCACACAAAGATGCTGTACAGACACAAAAGATCAATATCTGCAAAAGATCTGTTCCTGCCAAAAATCCATTCCTGCAAATTGCAATGATAGTCTATGAGATCTGCAGATCATCATACACACATGATTTAACTGACATTCATCTGCAGATCAGATCCACCAGGAAGGATTTTCAGATCTGCGGATGATTGCTTGATCTGCAGATGAATGTCCGTTAAATCGTGTGTATGATGATCTGCAGATCTCATAGACTATCATTGCAATTTGCAGGAATGGATTTTTGGCAGGAACAGATCTTTTGCAGATACTGATCTTTTGTGTCTGTACAGCATCTGTGTGTGCAGCATCTTGCAAAGATTTTTTCTGATGGGGAGTTCAGCTCCATAGAAAAGACTGTGTAGAGTATGGCTCTCATACTACATGAAGGGTGGTAAGATTGGTCTGTGATCTTTCATTTTCCAAAGACTATAGTCTGATGTGTGTATGCACCTTAACAGCCAGCTTATCATCTACATCCAATTTCACACCTCTATTCATTACCTAAAGCCCCATCTACACGATACGATTCTTTCTGCGATTGAATTACGATCCTATTTACAATCCAATTAAATCCGACATGTCCAATCAGGATTCGATTCGATTCCCCATTGCAAAACAATGGCAAATCGAAATGAATCGAATCCCGATCGGACATGTCGGATTTAATTGGATCGTAAATAGAATTGTAACCGAATCGCAGAAAGAATCGTATCGTGTAGATGGGGCTTTCAACTGCATGTCCACAACTGTTCAAAAAGAAAAATTCTAAAATGAAATAAATGCATATTACAGTTTGCAATTTACTGTAATTAAAAATTACCTTTCTATTTCAGTATGCAGGAAGTCATGATTTAAAGGGGTTCTTTCGCGAAAAAAGTAGGCAGTTAAAAAAATGTGACAGATGACAGGTTTTGGACCAGTCCATCTTTTTAAGGGGGATTCTCGGGGGTTTCTTTGTTTTCAACAGCATTTCCTGAACAACAGTTTAACTGCCAAAATAGCAAGATACCAGCCAGCCTCCCTAATCACTTGCACACTATTATGTCAGTTAGATTTTGCAACTGTTGTTCAGGAAATGCTGTTAAAAACAAAGAAAGCCCTGAGAATCCCCCATAAAAAGATGGACTGGCCCAAAACCTGTCATCTGTCACATTTTTTAATTGCCTACTTTTTTCGCGAAAGAACTCCTTTAATAGACATTAAAATAATGAAAATGATGTTCCCTTGGCAACAGGTAATTCCTTCTGTTTGCTTGCATAAGATATAGTTCTCAAGTAGGAATGGTCAATGTGATGCAGGAATATTCAAAGATTGTATGTAGATTTAAAGGACAACTGTAGCAAGTAAGCTTTGTAGGCTGCCATATTTATTTCGTTTTAAGCAATACTAGTTGCCTGGCTGCCCTGCTGATCCTCTGCCTCTAATACTTTTAGCCATAGACCCTGAACAAGCATGCAGCAGGTCAGGGGTTTCTGTCATTATCGTCAGATCTGACAAGATTAGCCACATGCTCGTTTCTGGTGTTATTCAGACACTATTGCAGCCAAATAGATCACGAGGTCTGCCAAGCAACTGGTATTGGCTAAAAGGAAATAAATATCGCAGCCTTCATATAAGATTCACTACAGTTGCCCTTTAAGCACTTTGAAAAGAGCTCAAACTACCCCCTGGTGGGATTCGTGTGGTCTATTTTCAACCTGCATAAATTTGCTTAGACATTTTGCATAGTCCTGCATCAACTCAGAATGTTTTGCATCTCACTGACCATTCCAACTTTAAGTACCCAAGTACTATACAAGTATAGATGGACGAAGCTCAATGATCAATATCACCAGATTCAGTCACCAACATACTCTCTATCTGAAATACTTTATCTGCAGTCTCCTGCAAGTAATAAACTTACATGTATATCAGGAGGAAGGATACTAAATACAAAGCATAGGAACTGGAAGATAAAATTAGATTGATTGGACAAAACACACATTGACTTCACCATGATACAATTTTAAATTCAAATACTCATAAAAAAAGAAAAAGCTATAATAGTTAAAATCTAAATTGCAGAAAGGTAATTTTAAGAATAATACCCAAGTGGCAAAATGTTCTGAAAAGAAATGAAGACAATTACAGAGTGTACTTGACCCAGATTCAAAACACCCATCTTACATCATACCAAGGGGCTAACTGGGAGAACCTGAACATAGCGCCTGTAAGAGATTACAACTCTTTTAAAAGGCAAATAATTTTTGTTTGCAATATCTTCAGTTACTGACATACAGCTTACCTATGATGACAAATCTTTTACACAGCTTAACGACAAAGCAAAACTACAGTCGCTGCATATACTGTCTGAATACCCTGCACTCAATATAGAAGAAAAAAAAAAAAGTACTTTCTCTTTTTAAGCTAAAAAGCCTTTCTGTTGAAGGTGTGGCCCTACGCATTCTTACGATGGAGGTTTAGTCTCAGAGCACGTGTGACAGTTTATTGCAGCAGCATCTGAGCTAACATGCCAAAGAAGGGAAGTGAGGAGTACCTAAGCAGATCACAAAGTCACAAGTGATCCTGGGCGTTTTCAGAACCAGTAGGTACAGCGGATAACACTCCAGGCTCAGGAAAGGAGTGCATGGAGAGAGTGGAGACAGGGAGCCCTTGTTGTTCAGGCACAGAAACTAAAGTTATTTCACTCCATGAACTTAACTCAGTGGCAACCGATATAAAAGCCACACTTGGGACGGCTTTATCCTCATTACAAGACACCTTTTAATCTTCCTTTCCCCCCAAAGGGACAATAATGTAGCCTGCAATAGACTATATTACCTGAATAAAATCTATATTGCCAAGATCAGATACTGTTTATGTACAATTAAATGACTATATAAGTATACTGACGTATAATGCTTCTTGCCCGATGCTTCGCGCAGCAATCAGCACAGCGGATGGACTGTTCTCCCCACTCATCCCTCCTGCTGTGACGGCCTCCTCATGCAGCGTTCCACCTCCCCAGAATTCATCAGCCCTACAATGTCGCCTGAAGGACAGAATCCTTATCCCAGCCACTGGCAGGTAGAACATGCCCCATACCTGCATACAAGGCTTGATCCTGTATATAATGATCATGGAAAAATGCACTTCAAAACCTGATACCTCCCTTTGCTATCCCATTTGCCTTCTTACCACCACCTCAAATTCCTCTAAAGGTGCGTAAACACGTGCCATTAGTCACCCATCAAGACTAAGCTAGAACCCGCAAGTATGGGGGAATGAGTGCTGTATAGAGGTGTCACTGTAGCAGAATGCATGTATTGTTGCTTTAGGGAGGAAAGGAGGGACAACTGCGCATGTGGCAGCACCTTCCAAAAGAGAATAATGCGCTCGAGGAGGGGGGAGAAAGCGCTGTGGCTGAGATCCAGCGCGTCAGATCTTTAAGCAACCTCAGGGGACACCTGTACACCTGCAAGGTTCTTGGCTGAAGCAGCCCTTAGTCAATTCCATCTAGTATGTGTACTCAGCCTAGCGATGGTTTTTAACAAGAATTACTATTTTCCAATGCAACTGCCACTCAGGTTTCTTTTACACTGCAAATCGCAATTCCGATTTTCTATGCTCACACAGTACGGAGCAGCCAGTCTTCAAGAGCTCTCAGGCTCCCGAAGCCTTCAAAGGATACTCAGAGTTGAATCCAACCAATTGGTCGAAAAGCTCTTGCTGTCTTTGCAATTCTTGGTCTCCAAAATTAACTGGACAATGTGGCAAGCAGATGTTTTTGACACATCAGGTGGATCAAAGCTGGAGCTGGCAGTTCGCTAAATACACCCAAAATTCTTGTCCGTGTAGATGTGACATTTATCATGCAATACTGCAGTGAAATCAGTCTTTAAAACCACATACACAAAGATATGTTACAGATAATGAGACAGTGAACTGTCAACTGTAAATACAGTACTACTGTATCTGGGGAGATTTGATTTTAATACAGTGCTATTCTCTAGGGAGAATTATGGGGAAAATGCCTTGCTATAATAAACCAGACGCATTCTCCCTCTTCTGTATTCCTCACTGTGCAACTAAACTGATAAATGTTCCCATTAAATGTGAATGGTGAAACCTGTCAAGATATTCTGCATTGTATCCTGGAATAGCTGTACTTACTGACTGTCCCATCTATATATAGCACTAGGTGAGCTATATCTATCGTGTTTTAACCAAATGGTGTGTTTTCCATGCATCCAGGTTTGTAAATTATTTGCAATGTCCCATTAAAAGGTTGGCAGCATATAATGTAGTAATGTCCAGCCAGTTTAAAGATGCATATATCTAGTAACACGAGAACCAATTTATTGTTCCATACCCTCCCAAGCGGAGCAGAAAAATCATAGTAAAGTCCTCCTTTCATCCTGCTGACAGGGAAATGCAGGTAAGCAGTTTGCTTAGCCCTCATGCACATTTGCAACTTACGTTCACCACTTCTAAAATGATCTGACGTTTCGATTATCTGATCATTTTAGCTACCATTGTACACGAGACCTCCGGGATCCACAGCATTAGCAATAGGCCAAGCTAAAAAACCAACCCTGACTGGTATTTCCCACAAGAGCCTGCTCTCTCTTGTCCTGCATTGTCTTATGTCCACAGGGTAGAACATATTGGTTGCAAGCAATGATCATTGCGGATTACCATTATTGCAGGTCTGTATAGGGCCTTAGGCCTCTTGCACACTGCAAGCGATTCAGATTCAGATTCCGCTTTTTATTCTGTTTTTACATCCGATTCCGATTTGCAGTTTGCTCCCTGCACACTGCAAATCGGAATCTGAATCGGATGTAAAAACAGATTAAAAAGCGGAATCTGAATCGGAATCACTTGCAGTGTGCAAGAGGCCTATAAGAGACTCTGAAGTGAACAAAAATTGCTACTTTTACCTGTTAGTTTGCTTCAGTAGTAGATGTAAACAGCCACATCCCCGCTGCAAAACGAGGACCCCCCAAATCCCAGAGCAAACATCCACGACCAAGATGGATTGTGCTGCCCTGAGAGGCAGAGCTTTTAGCTGCAGCTCTGCCTCTACTGAAGTCAATCGCCGTCCGGATCTCTGCCTCTCCCCGCCCCTTTCAGTGGAGGAAGAGTGAGAGGGGCGGGGAGAGGCGGCGATCAACATCAGTATAGGCAGAGCTGCAGCTGAAAGCTCTTCCTCTTTCAGGAAGTGTTGGCCAGATAGTACCCCCCTGGGATTTGGGGGGTCTAAAGCCCTCGTTTTGCGGTGGGGATGCGACAATTTACATCTACTGAGAGTACTGAAGAGAATTAGAAGGTAAAAATAGCAAATTTTTGTTCACTTCAGTCTCTCTTTAAGAATACAGTGACACATCACCAGGGCATGAGATCCTGTAGCAGGCAGGTTAGTCAGACAGAAGCTGACCAGTCCATTTCTCATGTCGCTTCCTGATAACAGCTACATGAACACCCTTCCAGATGTCTCCCTCAAAACTATTTAGATATGTAACGCTAAATACCATTTCAGTAACAACGAAATCTAGAGATTTGTTGCCTAATGTAGGATAGATAAAATAACGCTGCAAGCACTGTCCAAAAAGTCAAACGTTGTGCTATTCTAAGTTAGTTTACAAATATAAGGCTGCTGCTAGAACATAGAATACTACATTTGTGCTTGTCTATTATATACTGCGCAAATGTAATATTGCTAGTTTAACACTAGTGCATACATTATTTCATGATTGTTTTAACAGAAATCTGCCCTTTGGGTGGTTATAGCCAGCTTACAATTGTTTCACGTTGCCCGCTTCTGCAGACCAATTTGCAGTATTTAGGTAGACATACACTTGTAGATTGCTACTCATTATGGCAAAAGGATAGATTCATATCTGATCCGAATCTTATTCCTAGCACACACGGCCCATAGATTTTCAGTGGATTTTAGCATTCTATGGAAAAATGTATCTAACCTGAGCGTTACACTGCTGTCCTGTCGTGGAACCTTAATCTATCACCACTCCCGCTGTACCTCTGATCAATCAAGGTTTTCTGCAATTTCAAAATTATTTATCACTCTGGACGGAAAGATCTTGCTCAAAAGGGAGCAAAATAGATGAGGGGCGGTAGCTTGACAGCTGACTAAACGGACCCGCCTAGGTCTACCCGCCCCATTTAAAGTGGACCTAAACTCTAGCATAGGATAAACGGAAAAACTGAGAAATGCACCCTGTATGTATTTAAAGAGTTTAGCCTGTCTAATTTACCCTCATTTGTGACTAAGCACAAGTTGTAATTTGATCCCTCAGCTGTGTCACGACTGCCATGGCAGAGAAGCTCATTTGTAAACACAGGATGTTAACAATATGTCTGCTTCCATGTAAGCAGGAAGTAGAAACATTGCAGATTTATAGCAGGATTTGTATCAGCTGTTATGTTTTTCTTTAAATGTTATGCTGGTGCTTATCTTTTAGAGCTGAGGGAAACTTTTCAGTTCAGGTCCACTTTAAAATAGTGCTCCCCGGGGACCCTGCAGAGTGTTGGCAGTGAAGCACACTGACCTGTCTGCCGGCACACTCATGTGTCTTGTCTCCATCCAAGCTGGCCGCCAGCTCCCTGTGACCCGCCATCATAAACATTACTACGTACATGATGCAGGATGAAGCATGCAGGTAAGAAGGTGAATGAGCTCTGCTGCCAACACTGTGTAGAGGCCAGAGGCACTATTTCAGATGATGGGGGAGAAGACCTGGGCGACCTGCCAGTCAGCACTGCAATGTGGCAGCAGCCGTTCCATAGGATTTATCTTCTGAGCGTTACGCCACTCAGGAGGTTTTGCTAGCCACAGAGTCCCCAGGATTAATCAATTAGATGTAATGGCTGCAAAAGGTTTATCTAGCACTATGCTAGCTAGCATAGATAGCCAACACCACCCGATGCAGCAGTTTTTACATTACCCAGCCTGGTTCCAGCGATCGTCGTGGCTTGGAGGATGCCACAGACGACATAAATATATTGTATCAATGGAATAAGAGGTTAAAAGAAGTCATCAGGGGGGTTATGAGGACAATAAGTGCTACTTACCCCGGGCTTTGTCCAGCCCCAAGCTCCCAGCATGTCCCTTGCTGCAGCTCCGCGGTGAGCCGTTCGCCTGTGAAGCTTCCCGGTCCCAGGCAATGACGTCAGGCCGACCTAGAGGTCTGCCTGTACTGCACCTGCCCGAGTGGCGCTATCAATCACCGCCACATGGTTCGGAGCGCACAAGCATGCAGCAGATCAGAGGTTTCTAACATTATTGTCAGATCTGACTGGATTACTTGCATGCTTGTTTCAGGTGTGATTCAAAAACTACTGCAGCCACTAGATCAACAGGACAGCCAGACAACTGGTATTGTTTAAAATGAAAAAAAAAAAAAAAAAATGGCAACCCTCATATACCTCTCATTACAGCTGTCCTTTAAGGCTTATTGGCTACCTGGTTCCTTGGATATGTCCAGTCCTATTTTTAAGTATAACTCAGCTCCTCCTATTTAGAATAACCATTACCAGATTAATGTTAGACATTGCAAGTATCTTAGAAACCTTTATTGCACACAAACCCACACATTTGTGGGTCACACCACTTGCTTTTAACTGATGTGCAAGTTAAAAGGAAGGATCTTCTTTCTAAGGCCACATACACACATCAGACCATAGTCTTTGGAAAATGAAAGATCACAGACCAATTTTACCCCCTTCCATGTAATATGAGAGCCATACCTACAGAGTCTAGTCTATGGAGCTGAACTCCCCATCAGACAGAAATCTTTGCAAGATGCTGCACACAAAGATGCTGTAGACATTTAAAAGATCAGTATCTGCAAAAGATCTGTTCCTGCAAAATACATTCATAGTCTATGAGATCTGCAGATCATCATACACACCTTGTTTAACAGACATTCATCTGCAGATCAGATTCACCAGGATGGATTTTCAGATCTGCAGATGATTGTCTGATCTGCAGATAAATGTCAGTTAAACAAGGTGTGTATGATGATCTGCAGATCTCATAGACTATGAATGCAATTTGCAGGATCGGATCTTTGGCAGGAACAGGTCTTTTGTGTCTGTACAGTATATGTGTGTGCAGCATCTTGCAAAGATTTTTTTCTGATAGGGAGCTCAGCTCCATAGAAAAGACTGTGAAGGTATGGTTCTCATACTACATGAAGGGTGGTAAGATTGGTCTGTGATCTTTCATTTTCCAAAGACTATAGTCTGATGTGTGTATGAGCCTTTAGGCATATGTTGCATTTTACCCCAAAAAAGCACCAATCCTGCATACGTTATGACTATACAAATCTTTATTGAACAATCTTGTAATACCATATAAAAACAGTTTATGTTGCATCATATGTGCAATACATGAGCTTGCAATAAACAAGTACTGTAAAGTGCCTGGAAAACAGCTGTTGCTCAAAGTAAATCTGAAATGAGGAAAAAATAAGGGTGAGGGTATCGGTGGACCTAAAAAAAAAAAAAAAAAAAAGTGCTGTTAAACTTACCTGGGGCTTCTTCCAGCCATCTGTAGTCTTTCAGGTCCCTTGCTGTCCTCCGGGTGTGATCCGTTCTGCCCCTCAAAGCTGGGTAACACCCGTGGAACTAGTGGAGTGGGTCCATCTGAGGGAGTCCTCCTCTCCTTGCCACACAGTCATTCGCTCCACTCTTCACCATCCTGGGCTAAGTATTCTGTATTTATTTCACTATGCACTTTATTTCTATGGGCTGCTTCACTGTCTAATTGCAAATCCAAATGCTGATTGAATTTTGAGTTTTTCTATTTGCACAGATATCTGTAGCAATTAAGGTGGCTTACCTCACAAACTACAACACTTATGCTGGGCATACATGGCTAGATAGTGCGCCGGTATCGAGCCAGCGGATCGATACCCGCTCTTCCCCGCAGGCGCTTTCTAATCAGCGCTTCATTTTTTTCTATTGTTCTGCCCGCCAGTATCGCACACGGAATCGATCCAGCAGGCAATCGAACCTGTCGGAAATCAATCGAGCCATCAGCGGCTCGATTGATAAGAAGAAACGAGCAGTGTATGCCCAGCATAAGGGCCTGTTTCCACTAGAGCAAATCTGCATAAGTTTCCTGCATGCAGGTTCGCATAGACAATACAAGTGGATGGGCCTGTTTCCACTTGAAAGGATTTCTGAGCTTTCTTCTGTGCAGAAAAAAAATCTGCACGGTAGACCCCGCAGAACTCTCATACCGCTATGCTATTCGCATACAATGTATTTAATAGGAAATTCGCATGCGTTTTCGTATGCGAATTTTACTGCGAATTTGTGGGCATTTTCGCATAAAATCGATGTAAAAGCACACAGGCACTGACATGGTTAAATTTGCATACTTACTAACATATGTGAATTCGTGGTAAAAGTCGCATAGGCATGCAAATTCGTTTTGCATTGTCCACGACTAATTTGCACCGCACAAGTGGAAACTGGCCCTTAGGCTTTGTTCTCACCTAAAATCAAAATAGCAAACGCCTGTTTTTCAGATTTTGTGTGCTATTTTTTTTTAGCGCCTCCCGCCGCATGCCTGTGTGCTGTGTGCTTTTTGTTTTTTTTTTAAGCGCTTTTCTAAAGCTCTTTTGCAGAGCGTTTTTTTTATTCACTCCCTGACGCAAGTGAACTCTTTGATGTGGAAAATAAATACAATGTATTTATTCTTAAAACCGCAATCGCTGCACAAAACGATTGTGAGCATTTAGCACTCCTCCTATACCTTCCATTAGACCACAATCGCCCCAAAAATAGTACAGGCACCGCTTTGCAGAGCGCAAAGTGGACGAAATGCGTTCATATGAACATTCTCATAGCGATTCATTGCACAAGCAACCCCCCACTCCCCCCCCCACCCCCCCCCCCCCCCCCCCCCCCCCCCCCCCCCCCCCCCCCCCCCCCCCCCCCCCAAGCCTTCGGGCTCCAGGCCTTTTTCAGAGAGCGTAACCAGGAAGAAAAAAAGGAAAAAGACATCCGGGAACCTTCCGTCTTCAAATTTATTGCAAAGTGATTTCATCAATTCGGGTTGCATACCACTCGTGCGTACAGCTGATGGTCAGTGCGGTGGTGGTGAGTTGGAGGTGGGGGTGCCGGGCATCAGTTGGGGCTTGCGACAGACGTTTCACGTCTTGCTAGACGCTTGGTCACGCTGTACTCCAGTGTGCTTTTTCAGAGAGAGACCAGCGTACAGGCTTTCCCGTACCCTCTTAGAGACGGTTAACCTCCACAAGCGCCGATTGGATGGTTGTCCAGAGTCGCAACCCACCTTTGTGAGTACCACAGCTTTTATATTACATCAAATGCTATTACACTTGAACTTACTGTACCATCCGGGCTGCCGGAGTCTATTTTCGTAAAGGTTTACCATATCTACCCTACAGACTTTATTATTGGGTCATTATGGTGTCTGATAGGTTAGGCCTTTTTGCACAATATACAGCTGATATTACACTTTTTTAGATTTTGATGTATACACTGATATTTTTGCAGTACTGTACAAGCACACACCGCATTCTACTGAACCAGGGTTCAATCACCTGGGAGCTCAGTGAGGATGTTTAACAGAATGTTAACAATATGTCTGCTTACATGAAAGAAGGAAGTAGACACACTGCAGATGTACTGCAAGATTTGTATCAGCTGTAACCAGGGCTGTGGAGTCGGAGTCGTGGAGTCGGGGCAATTTTGGGTGCCTGGAGTCGGAGTCAGGAAAAAACGCACCGACTCCGACTCCTAATGAATTTAAACTGTAACTAAAATAGAAAACATGATAAAATGTTCTATTTCTCAGATAATAGTCATCATAAATAATGTATATATACAGTAATAGCTGTGCTTAGTCCACAAAAATGAAATAAACCAATCAAAATGAGTTACTTGTGCTGCTTCAATAAAGCAGTCCCCGTATTTTTAAAGTCAGATATACATATCTGATTGTGACTGTATATATGATGTGTACACAGGAATCTCTTATATATACTAAATAACATCTATGCTGTAAGAATAAAGCCTGATGTGTAGCTGTGTCACTAATAGAGATGGTCAATGAGATGGAAATAATTGTGCGTTGATTCTGATTTATGCAAATGTACTAACTCTTTGCTCATGAAATCAAATAATTTGATATGTTAAAATTTGGTTTGGTGACTACGAATTAAATGGTACCTGAGAAGGATGAAAAAGAAACGTTTTATACATACCTGGGGCTTCCTCCAGCCCCCTTCAGGCTAATCAGTCCCTCGCTGTCCTCCACCACCTCGATCTTCTGATAGGAGTGCTGGTCATTCAGCCAGTCAGCGCTGTCCGGCCGCATGGCGCTTCCACAGCCAGGAGCGTTCTGCACCTGCGCAACAGTGCTGCGCAGGTGTAGTACGCTCCCGGCAGCGGAGTGTGTGCATGCGCACTACGCCAGACTGGCTCAAGTACCTGGACTCATAGCATAAGATCCAGGTGGCCGAGGAGGACAGCGAGGGAGGGATTAGCCTGAAGGGGGCTGGAGGAAGCCCCAGGTATGTATAAAAAACTTTAATTTCATCTTTCTCAGGTTTACTTTGTTATTCAGTAGTACTATACTCTACATATGCACTCTCCACAGAGCTGCAGGGAATCCACTGAGAATGTTGTGCGCATTGAACACAGAGGTGTTGTCTATCACCCATAAACCTGGTTCAGATTGTGCATGAAGAATGTGTAATAGAGGAAGAATCTCCTTATTCCCCTGCAGAGTACCTGCACATCACTCTTACATGTACCCACAGTCACATTGCCTAGGGCCTGATCCAAGTTCAGATGTCTAATAGAGAAAGAATTGCTTCATGCTCCTGCAGAGTACCTGCACATCATTCTTACATGTACCCACAGTTAAATTGCATAGGGCCTGATAGACGTTCTTTGTTCCGGTCTATACCTTTTACAAGTACTCTTACCAAGGACTAGTTTTAGTCTATGACTAAAGGGAATAAATATGGCAGTCTCCATATCCTTCTCACTTCAGTTGTCTTTTAAAATTCCTAAGCGTAAGCAGTTAAGAGAGACGAATTTCATGTTACATACTTTCAATCAACAAGATTGTAATGTGCAAATTAGAGGAGTCAGAGTCGGTGGAATCCTAACTGAGGAGTCGGAGTCGGTGGATTTTTGTACCGACTCCACAGCCCTGGCTGTAACAAATGTTTTCTTTAAAGGTTATTATGCTGTTGCTTGTCTTTTAGAGCAGTGAGGAAGTTCTGAGTTCAGGTCCGCTTGAGGACCACAGGTTTACACCCCCTAGTGACCAAACGATTTTTCACAATTCAACACACTGCAGCTTTGACAATATATTGCTCAGCCATACTACTTACCATCCAAATGAATCTTACCTCCTTTTATTGTCACTGGGAGGGCTTTCTTTAGGTGGTCTCTGATCACTGCTGTGAGGTTTTTTTTTTTTTACTTAAAAAAAAAAAAACAAAAAAACACATTTGTAGTACCCTCCTTAACTACTTTGGCCTCCTGGACGTACTAGCTACGCCCAGGAGGCCATGTGCGTGTCCGCGGCCGATCGGATCGTTAGCCCACGAATCAGGGCTATAGTGCTGATCACTGATTCATCTCCCCCGCAGAAAAAGCGACAGCTTCTCTCAGAAGCTCCGCTTTTTCTGGCTGTTGCGCCCCCCATGCGTCCCTCTAAGCGTATGTTACGCTTAGAGTGACGTCATGTAAACAAACTCATGGCCGCCATCTTGTGGCCAAAAAGTTAAACTACAACTAAAAGTAAAAAAAATAAAACTCAACACACATTTACATTATAAAAGTACTGTTTACATCCCACCCTCCCAAAAAATACCCAAATAAAATGTTTAATATAAAAAAAAAAAACAACATTACAATAATAAAAACAAAAACATGTAAATATTTACCTAAGGGCCCTTTCACACCAGAGGGATTTTTTGGCGTTTTAACGCCACGGCCGAAGTTGGCGTTTTGCTAGGTAAGAGAAAGTCCATAGACTTTCACCTGTCACATCTAACTCGGCGTTTTGGAGCGTTGCGTTTCAACGCTCCCAGGAGCTTTTTCAGGGCTGTTTACAGCCGAAGTTGGCTGTTGGCGTTTCAATGATAGTCAATGGAAAACGCCAACTTCAGCGTTTTCAAAGCGTTTTACAGCTAACTTGTTCACTTATTTTTATAGAAGAAAAAAAAAAAGACGTTTTCATGAGCTGTAAAACTCTTTGAAAACGCTATGTATTGGCGTTAAGCAAAAGGCTGACTTTCAGCCTTTTCTACTGCAGCCTCTAGTGTCAAAGAGCCCTAAGGGTCGAAAGTTTTTAAATATCAATGTAAAGATGAAATATTTCTATTTTTTTTTTATTTTAAACTTGTAAATAGTGATAGATGCAAAACGGAAAAAAATGCACCTTTATTTCCAAATAAAATATTGTCGCCATACATTGTTATAGGGACATAATATTAACGGTGTAATAACCGGGACATATGGGCAAATACAATACGGGAGTTTTAATTATGGAGGCATGTATTATTTTTAAACTATAATGGCTGAAAAAATGTACCACCCAAAGAAAGCCTAATTGGTGGCGGAAAAAACAAGATATAGATCAGTTCATTGTGATAAGTAGTGATAAAGTTATAGGGTAATGAATGGGAGGTGACATTGCTCGGATGCATAAAGTGAAAACGACTGAAGGCTGAAGTGGTTAAATTGGCCCTGGACAGTAATCCATCCACTTCCTGTCATCTCATAGTTAAAGGGAATGTCCAAGGAAAATAAAAAAATGAGTTTCACTTACCTGGGGCTTCTACCCGCCCAATGCAGCCATCCTGTGCCCTTGTAGTCACTCACTGCTGATCTAGTCCCCCGCTGGCAGCTTGCCGGCCTCGGAGGTCGGCGGGACGCATTGCGTACATTTTTACGCATTTCCGCTAGTGCAGGAACATTAACACATATTTTTACGCGTTACCGGTTCAATGCGTAAAAATTTACGCATTGAACCAGTAACGCGTAAAAATGTATGTGTTAATGTTCCTGCACTAGCGGGAATGCGTAAAAATGTACGCAATGCGTCCGGTCGGCAAGCTGCCAGCGGGGGACTGGCGCGGCAGTGAGTGACTACGAGGGCACAGGATGGCTGCATGGGGCTGGTAGAAGCCCCAGGTAAGTAAAACTCTTATTTTGCTTGATCCTTCCCTTTAACAGCCTATGAGAGAGATTAGATAGTAAGTCACTCGAAGGACAGCTAAATCCCCATACACACGCTCAATCGCCGTCTTTTACACTGAGCGAAAATCAAAACAATTTACAAAAGTTGATCGACAGTTGTCATGTGTAGACGTGCTGACAACTGAGCGAGAAAATAGATAAGAAACGGCAAACGACAGATAAGAATCGATCCGGTTGTAGGGTTGATTTTGGATAAGATGGTGAGAAGACGCCTGCAAACTTAATGTGCACACAAATCTAGTACGATTATGCTATTATGCACTATTATCGACTATGGTGAAGAGACGTCGCTATGGAGCTTTAACGATATGGTAAACACACATCTCTAAGGAAGTCACTCGTTTTGTCATACGGTGTGTATTAACATGTGCATGTCAAGCGTATATTATCGCGTAAATTTGTCCTCTCGTTTGTACTGAGCGTCCTTGGTTGAGCGTGTGTATGGGACTTAAGTGTGCCGGCCCTGTTCGTAGTAAAGACAAACTTTCAGATATTTGCTGCAGGAAAGGTGTAAACAAACTACTTTAATATGCAAATTTATATGAACAAGAAAACTAATTTAGGGGAGCAAATAAGGTTGAAAAACTGCAAGTATTGGCCCATTCACACACAAATGCAGATGCGTGCAATAAGCGCATCTGCTCAGAATGAGGTGGCGTCATTTCTGCCTGCCGTGTCCATCGATCCACGGTGTTTGCGTCACCACCCGTCCATTTCTCCCTCCTTTTGTCCGCCACTATCCCCACTCATCCACTGCTCGTCCTGGATATCAGGCCACCGATCCCCCTGCCGCTGAACCCGAAATCCATGGGACAGGTGAGCGTTTTTCATGTGGCAACCAGCTTAGTTGGAACGGACACCGTCCATTCCTAGACTTATGCTCAACACACACACCATACAATCTTGGTTGTACAGATTTACCAAATCTCTGTAGTATAAGGGCCAACAGATTGAAAATATCTTGAATGATTGATTGGATAAGCTCTTATACTACATGAAAGTGGTAAGATTGAACAACCAAGATTGTATGGTGTGTGTTGAGCCTTACACTGTGTCCAATTTGCAACTATTAAAGAGAAATGTAGCAGGTTGAGACTTTGCATTTGCGTCTCAATCCGTGCACGTTACATTTCCAGTGTGAATGCATTTGACAACATAAAAAGGAGTTCACTATCCGATTTTGTGATTTTCAGTGTTTTATTCAGCAGTGTGAACTGGCCCTTAGCTAGTAAGGGTTTAGTCCTTTGAGAATAGGATTAGCTGTATGAAGTAGTAGTGATCAATAAATTGTTGTTATTTTGTTTTTAATTCAAATTTCCATTCAACAAGAGAAAATTTGAATTAAAAACAAAATTATAACCACAATTTATTGATCACTACTACTACTCCATACAGTTATATGGATACAGAAATTAGCAAACAAAATACTCAATTGTGTTAGAGTTCTGAACCAGGTCTTTCACTGTGCAGTCGTTTTACTATGTAAAATGTGAAAGTGTTATCATAATAGCAATAGCCGGCATGTCACTGAGCTCAGCAGTGTGCAGTGGCAGCGGGAGGCTGATGTGACACCAGAGACAGGCGGGATGTGACAGGAGATGCCTTCCCTGGGGTTGCCTTGGCGCCAAATTTCAGAGTAGCGGTGAGAAGTGAGAGCGACCGGCCGTCGCAGCCCTGACATGCGGCACACGGGCGGGAGGGGACTGCCGCTGCTCCAGCCATAAGGTCACCTTACCATGGAGCATCATCCAGCAGTGTATACAGCAGGCACACACCCAGCACCGCTCTCACACTCCAGCACAAAGCACAGGCAGCACAACAATCACAGCGGGGACAATCCTTCCTCACCTTCTCCGGAGCTCCTCTGTGTTCACTGCTTGGCGAGGGGCCTGAGCATCCCGGAGCCAGCCTGGCAGAGCTGTCCGGAACACAGAGCCGCGGGCAGGGCTTGGCCGCCCGGATGGAGCTGAAGAAAGCTTGCCTGTCTCCCCCCCGTCTGCAGCCTCCCAGCAGCAGGCGCACGCATCCACACACAAGAAGCCTATTGTATTGGCACTGCTTGCTGCTGGCTTCTCACGCTCCTCCTCTTCCACTTCCTCCCTGACTGCATCCCTTCCTCCCTCCCTGCTGCTAGTAGGGGGGTCATGTGGCCGCTCTCCGCATTCCCACACTGTGGAGCTGCCTGCCTGGCTTCCTGCTCCAGCCGTGTGCAGGGATTCCCCTCACTCTAATGTCCTACAGTCATATATTCTCCTCACACTACAGCCATCATGCTCTCTAGGATACTACTGACACGTGTCTCTATATACTTGTATACTGTACTTTCTAACAAAGCTGTGCCAGCTGTTTCCACCACACAAGTGCTGTGATGTAGAACTGCTAACAGGTGTCATTTTACATGTAACATTTCTACCACAAATGCAAACATAAAATGTATTTATATTCAATTGAAGCATTAGAGGAAATGAAAATTATTCCCCGCCCACATCAAAGTGATTATTTGTATAATTTGGTAATTAACTGTATGTACTAACATCCATTTTGTCTTGTAGATTACATTTTGTTCCATAAATTCAAGGTTAAAAGAAACAAGATATGGATGAACTGGTAGACTGTTGCTGAAATGAAGGAAGTACTGAAAAAACAGGACACATCTTGCTTTGCTGGCCCATGTAGTTAAGCCTCAGGCAGAGGTCACACTTGTCTTTCAGTTTCTACACTTTTCAGAAAACTGAAAGACAAATGTGACCCCTACCTTACAACAGCTAATGTAATTTATAGAGAAAACTGACAAATTGCGCAAGATGTCAGTTTTTTTTCTGCATGCGAAATCTGCATTAAAGTGTGACCTAGCTCATTGATTAACATGAGTTCTCAGTTGAAGTCAGTTTTTCTGTGCAGAAAACGCGTACGAAAGCCGGTAAATGTGACCCCTGCCTCACAGATGACAAGGAAGTTGGAAGCAGTTAGCAAGGCTCATTTATGGCCTTTCATCATTTATGGCCTTTCAGTACTAAAAACTGTACAGCTACTTAAAGTGGACCTGAACTCTCAGCTCTTAAAGATAAGCAACAGCATAATAACCTTTTAATTACCTTAGCGCTAATTTAAAGAGAGACTGAAGCCTAATAAAATAATTATTTTTATCTGCTGCATATGTAAAGCAATATTACCTGTGCTGAAATGACGCACGCCCGCCCGCAGCAAAACGAGGGCTTTATATCCCCAAAATCCCCGGGCCAAGAATCAGGGAGAGCTTCCTGCATCAGGTAGCACCCCGTGAACTCTCTGAAAAAAGGGTGAAATGACTAAAAAGAGCAGTAGGGTATTCAACAATTAGGCACATTGGGACAGCAGAATGTGGGTACCTAGCATCATCTGAACATGAGTGTGAGGTGGTGGTATTCCTTGCTAACTCTATGCTGCCAACCGATACTGCATAAATAAGCGCTGCAACATAATCTTGGTTTTATCATCTGAACATGGTTTTGGAACAGCTAACGCACAACACCTATAAAGTTCAGGGGTACACTCAAAGGCACATTCAAACAATTCTCAAAAAAATGATTGCACATGGTAAGGGTGCTGCATGGGAAATAGCATGTATATCCATGCAGACTGAGTTAATGGCAGATTTCAAGATAATGGCTCAAGCCTTATCAGAAGGTAAACCTCCTTTACAACTGAGATTTGACGAGGAGAGATTTATCGATTTTCCTGGGGAGGGATCTTTTGCATGTCTTACATGGTGTAAGAGAGGTCAGCATTTTGTGGTGCTCGATGAAGAGGAGAAACAAGTTATTATTTTAGTATTTATGTAGCGCCGACATATTACGCAGCACTGTACAGTGTGTGTATATATATATATATATATATATATATATATATATATATATATATATATATATATATATATTGTCTTGTCATCATGCTGGCAATTTGCAGATAAGTACCTGTGTTTGCCAGGACAAGTCAGATTTAGTGATGAAGCCTGCTGGCTTAATAGCGCTGAATGCACAGCTCCGCTTCAAAAGATCCGCCCTGAAGCCAAACCAATACTTCCAGTGGCTGAAGGAAAAGTTTTTTGTTTTTTTTTAAACATGATGTCCACGGACACATTCATTGTACATTTTCATAATTGTTCAGACAAGTTTAATCTTACAAGGGGGACATACTGTGTAACACACCATGGGATAAATAGTTACAGGTTTTGACACAAGACAACACTTTGTTAAAAAGGTTAAACAAACATAACATTAAATTAGAGGTGATATTTCACCATGATCAAGGAGAGCTGACAGAGGTTGAACACAAATATAATCAGGTGAGTTCCAGTCTGACCTGGTGGAGAAGGTTTCTGGCGATATTCCAGGGGCACTCAAGACTGGGCCTCCGCAGTTCAAACCTTTTTCCTGCACCCACTGGTCGTAGTAATGGGGATTACAATCATATGCATCATTACACAGGTGAGTTTGTGTTTAAAATTACGCAAACAAATAAACATGGGTAGAGGATTGGTGTCAAGTACACAATCTCACAAGCATATATTTTCAAGCTAAGCGACATAATACAAAGTTTCAGCGGTACCTATGGGTCGGAGCTGATTTGGCAAAGGTGGTTTTCTAGAAGACCCCTAGGACTGCTCTGTCGCTTTGGGTACAAACAAGTTTCACTTTTTCATGGTCAAGTGGAGTATGTAAGGGATGATACACCTGTGACGAGAATGAGCGGAGAATGGGATGAGGGCTTAGAAGAAGGGCATTCCCAGAGAGACAAGAGGTCTTGCTCTCCTTACCAGGGGCATTCACCTAGAGCAGAGAGAGTGTGTTTGGAAACGAGAATGGAAGGGTGAAACATAACAAAAACAGGCTCATAGGTACCATCTGAATCCTAATGGAGAAACCTGCTACTCAAGTCATTTCAGGGGGGCTGTTAGAATGTAAGTATACTTGAATTCTAGGCCTCAAGTACTAAAGTCTAGTAAAGACTTGAGATGCAGGGTCTCTTTAAAGCTAATGGGAACCGATTTAGAAATAAAAAAGTCAGATACTCACCTAAGGAGAGGGAAGGCTCGATCCTAATGAGACTTCCCTCTCCCGATGCCCGGTCCCGCTCAGGATCCCCCAAGCAGTATTCGACCAGTTCGGTCAAATACTGCCACTTCCACCGCCACAGGGAGGTTATCGGAAGTCTACGGGAGCACTCGGGCTCCCGAAGACGGCCCGCTCCACACTGCGCATGCGCGAGCGCTCTCTATGACGCACTCGCAGTATGGAGCCGCCTGTCTTTGGGAGGACTCGGCTCCCAAAGTCCCCGTGGCGGGAGATTTGAACGGAGGATCCTGAGGGCACCGGGAGAGGAGAGGGAAGGCTCATTAGGACTCAGAGCCTTTCCTCTCCTTAGGTGAGTATCTGACTTTATTTATTTTTTTTAGGAGGGGTAACATTAGCTTTAAGCATAGTTTCTCGGGAAGAAATTATGCAGTCATTTACAAGAACATGTTCCTCAGGTCTAACTGTACCGACAAACGACGAAACAGTAAACACAGCCGATATTTGGAACACATTGGCTATCAATCATAAAGCATTCCCACATGCGGAAATGCTAAAAACAGCCGACTTTACCGAGCACTGAGCAAATGTGTATTCATAAAGGCTGTTTCCGCATGCGAAGCTGACTTTTCCGAGCAGAGTGATAAATCACCACATTCTGCAGTGATTCTATGCGGAAATGTAACAAAATGTAAATTCATAAAAACTAACGCAGGCGGTATGCGGACGGGGATTACCGCTCCCCTGGGTGTAGCAATAGGCATGCGGAGTACATGTAAGTGAATGGGACAGACCTCCCAAGCAGCAGAGAGAACACCGCATGGTGGGACTCGGCCAGCTTCTCCTGTTTCCGCATGTCTACCGACAGCCTACCGCTAGCCTACAGCAGGATATCTCCACACTCCTATCGCAACAGGCAACATTTTTATGAATAACCACCCAGAAGGCTGAAATACCGACAGTGGTATTTTCACGCACGGATTTTGGTTACCGACAACACTTTTATGAATGATAGCCATTGCATTCTTTGCAACTAGCTTATAAAGCACTGGTATATTAGATGATGATGTGGGTTAATGTGAGGTTTTTTCAGACTACTTGTTAGTTTTTACACACTAGCATTTTATGTGGGTCTTCCCCTTTAATTGCTGCTGATCGGTGCTGCTCCTGTAGATTTATAATGTATTTTTGTGTTTTTACTTTTTAGAGTCATATTTTGGTAACCTGTACAGGAAGCCTTGCTCCTGGACACCGTTTGGTATAAGGAATTGAAGACCCGCCTTCTGGAACATCCACATCGCTACCTGCCTATCTTATGTTGCTCAGTACTGTTATTTTGTGTAGCGTATGTGTCCCATTAATTATCACACTAAAGCCGCGCCAGTATTCTGTATGTGTCCCGGCTTGGTGTCCCTGCTTTGCGCATGTGCGGTGGCCATATTGGGGATGTCTGTCCCCGTATGGTTGGTGGTACAGGAAGCGGGGCTTCGCGATACCGGAAATGACGCGGTGGGACTTGCGGCGGCCGCCGTGTAGTCTCTCATGCGCCAAAAGGGCTAGTCCAGGTGTCCAGGGCGGGCAGTCGGCATTTGTTCAGGTACTTAACCACTTCACAGCTCCAGTACAGTATATCTACTCCCCTGCAGACTTCATCTAACCGCCCAGGGGAGTAAATATACGTACTCCCGCTGCTACCACTGCTGAAAGCGCTCCCGCTTATTTGTGCGCTCGTTCATGTTGCCATCTGCCCGCCAGGAGGTCAATGAATGGGAAAGCAATTCCTAATCATTGACCTAAGTCCCCGTAGCAATTATCGGTGCCTTTTATGAGAAGCTGCACGATCATTCTAATAAATAAAAGTTTCCCATCTTCAGTACACTTCCTGTAAGCATACATATTTTGCTTACAGGACGTATAAAAAAAAAAAAGACTGAGGCCATCTTGTGGCCAAATAGTAAAACTACAACTAAAAGTATTTTTTTTAAATGCAAAGACCTGTTTTTACATTTTAAATTAACCCCTTACCTCCCACACTTCCCAATAGTTACCAACATTCAGGGCTCGTTTCCACTATCGCGAATCTGCATGCGTCCAACGCATGCAGATTCGCACATGTAATGCAAGTGGATGGGCCTGTTTCCACTGTAGCGTTGTTGAGGTGCGTTTTTTTCAGCGGTAAAAAAACGCACAAAAGAGCCAACGAATTCGCCTGCGAGTGGAATGCATGCAAATCGCCGCTAATGTATTTAATAGTAAAAACGCATGCGTTTGTTACATGCGTTTTTACCCGCGATTTCGCGTGCGATTTCGCACCTTTTTCAATTTTATTTTGCCCTGGCAGTGTCATGGTTAATTTCGCATGGCACCCTGCCATGCGAAATCGCACGCGAAATCGCGGGTAAAAACGCATGCGGAAACGCATCCGCATGCGTTTTTACAAGCGTCGGAATGCCGGCGAAATCGCATCGCAACAGTGGAAACAAGCCCTCATTTTTTTTTTGTGAAAAAATACAATGAAATGAATTTACAATTATAAAAAATGCATAAATAGTTTTCTTAGGGACTGAACTTTTTTAATATGTATGTCAAGATGGTATAATACTGTTACTTTATAAATTATGGGCTTTTTATTAATGATGGATGCAAAACTGAAAAAAAATGCATCTTTATTTCCTAATAAAATATTGGCGCCAGACATTGTGATAGAGTCATCATTTAAATGGTGTAATAACCGGTACAAATGGGCACATAAATTACGTGGATTTTAATTATGGTAGCATGCATTATTTAAAAATTATAATGGCCGAAAACTGACAAATAAGGATTTTTTTCCAATTTTTTTCTTATTTTTCCATTAAAAACATTTAGAATAAAATAATTCTTGGCATAATTTACCACCCAAAGTAAGTCTAATTAGTGATAAAAAAAAAAAAAAAAAATTAACACATTTCATTCTGATAAGTAGAGATAAAGTTATTGGCAAATGAATGGAAGAAGCTGAAATGTGAAAATTGCTTGGATGCTGAAGGGGTAAAACCCCTCAGTTGTGAAGTGGTTAAACCAGTGTGTCATAGTGCTTTCTTGCAGCAGCCAGAAGGAGCTCATTGTGTATACTCTCTGACGAAGGTTACGAAACAGCGTGCTGTCAGGGTATACTTTTCTTACTATGGAGTCCTTGTTTTGCTCTTGATTTGATTTGTACAGCTTATTACCATGTTTGTTGCCAGTGTCATGTATTTAACGATTTATACTCATTTCAACTTGACTCCATATGTTTGATCAGTGTTATGCTCATTAACTGTGATGTCTGCTAAGCAGGCCATTGTATGTAATCCTTTCTGACATGTTATACTGTGTTGCTATTTATTAGCATTTTGAATACAGACTTTTTGCATTTATATCCTTGCTGGTGTGCAAGTCATTTCTGTATATATTTTGGCATTTTAGGGCCATTTAGGTGCCCGTCTTACAGACTCAGCACCCATTGATAATTTAAGGCTTATTGCATAATTAAGGGTGTGCAAACCTTTTTTTGTAAATGATGATGTGGGTCACATGCCCATGTCTGCCAATTGTAGGCTTGGGGGTATGGCTCGGGTGATATCAGAATTTAACTCTTTTATGTTCATATAAAATAGGGAGACAGGATGGCAGAGACTACTTCACTTCGTCTTCTGCATGCTGTCCTGCTCTCTACGCTTCCTAGTTAGAATACTAGCTTCATGTCTGTATGCTGTAAATATATGTGATGTACATAGGACATAGGAAAGAATGTTTATACTCTGAAGAAATCAACATGTAACACAAGATGCCTGATTGCTGAATAAACCCCTTAGTGAAGGTGGCTGTCTCCGCTCTATCTCCTGTGTGCGGTCGCTCTAATGAGTTGCTGGTGCCGGAGTAAAAGGTGTGTTGTGCTGTTGTCAATAGCAACCAACGTATAGATTCTTACAGAAGTCAATTGCCACCTCTCCCCACCCCTCTCAGTCTTCCTTCCCTGAGAGGGGCGGGGAAAGGCAGAGATCCACGCGCTGATTGACTTCAGTAGAGGCAAAGCTACAGCACGAAGCTCTGCCTCCCCGGGCAGCAAAATCCACGACTTTGAAAGTCGTGGATGTTTGTCCCGAGATTTCGGGGGTATAAAACCCTCATTTTGCCACGGGCGTGCGGTGTTTCAGCACTGGTAATATTGCTTTACATATGTAGCAGATAAAAATAATTATTTTATTATGCTTCAGACTCTCTTTAAATCTAAAAATGACACCCTGTGTGTGGGGGAGGTGTGCACAGGCTTACCGCACCTCCCATGGCCCAGCATCTAATATAGTTTGCCCGCTGTGCCTCCAGTTCTGTATATCCTGGCCCTTTGATCCAGACATACTGCGCTGCACATGCGCAGTATGTACTATCGGGCTGCCTGTGACCGCACTCGCACTTTGTCTACTTCCTGCTTTCATATGGAAACAGACATACTGTTAACATCCTGCTGTGGCAGTCAGCTGACACAGCTAAGGGATCAAATTACAATTTGTGCTTAACCACAGATGTTGGGGAATTAGGCTAAACTCTCAAAGTACATACAGGGTGCATTTCTATATGTTTTCCTTATGTCCAGTGCAAGAGTTCAGGTCCACTTTAAAAGAAAAGAGGAACTGTCTGCTAAGCAACTTATAACTACCTGATTTTATATTTTAATGTAGCACCTTTGATTGGACACTCGCAAATAAACCATATATGCTATTTTTTTTATTAGAATTCTAAGGGCCGACTTTTGCACTGTGCAGGCATGGGTGTTGCAAGACGCATGCTGGCACTTGTTGCGATTTGAGAATACATCCAAATCCCTCTAGCCATGCCATGCGCAGCTATTAGGATTTGCATGAGTGACGTTAGGGCCCTTTTCCACTTAAGCTGGGGTGTATCTCAAAGACGCATGCCGACCCTTGCTGTAGTGATTGGCATGTGTGACCTGATTTATTTTTTTGCTGCATACTGTCAGTTTTTCCCTGCATGTGACTAGGAAAGCAGCCTACTGATTTCAATAGTTTGCATTTCCTTGACTAAATTTGCGTGCAAGGAAATGCAGTGAATCGCCACTAGTGGAAATGAGACCCGCATTTCAACGCAAAGTTGATACTTTGCGTTAACCAAGGTATAATGAAAGTCCATACACTTTCATTTTACCTTTCACACCTGACGCTGCGTTTCGATGCGTTGCAGTACGACGCACCGGGAGCTTTCTATCATCGGGAGCCGGTGTTTGTACAGGTGTATACAGTACATTTCACTGGCAACCTCTTTGTTTACTGTGATCAAAATACTTTCACACTTTACTGACCCAAAACGGGCAGAATGAACTATGAGGGGAGGGGAATTCCCCTCACACTTCTTTTGTTAACCCTGTATGTAACTGTGTGAGAGAGAAAGCTCTTTGTCTCTGACTGAAGTGTGTGAAGAGTGCAGAGAAAATGTAACTGATTAACATTTGTAATTGTGACACCACGGCTTTTCATACTTTTTTTGGGGGGGGTTCAGAGAAATACGCTGTAGTCTGATATGCAACACTGGCTGTGCATTGAAGCAGACACCCCTTCTGCAATTGATTTGTCCCAATATAGCTAAATCCTATACTCAAATTAAAAGCTTTTGCTCATTTAACATGAAACGTAGGAAAATGTTAACACTGCTACTTAGACATTATTTGTACATTATTTTAGAACACTTGGGTATTGATAGAGTTCCTTTAACCACTTAAGGACCAGGGGTGTTTTGAATAATATGTGCTGCGTGGGCTTTTCAGCCCCCAGCACAGATCAGGTTTTAGGCAGGGCGATCAGACTTCCCCCTTTTTTTCCCACTAGGGGGATGTCCTGCTGGGGGGGGGGGGTGTGGGGGTGTCTTCGCAGTGCTATTCCCCCCTCCCCTCCTCACTATAGGCGGTACAGGACAGTAATCCGTCCTGTACCGCCTCAGATAGGCTTCAGCCTATCAGATGCTGGCGATCCCCAGCCAACCAGAGGCCGGGGATCGGCGATCTCCGCCGTACAACGTAAACACCTGTGTTTACTACCCCGGGTGTTTACATTTAGCCTGCGAGCCGCGATCCGAGGCTCGCAGGCTGTTCACGGAGCCCCCCGCCGTGAACTGACAGGAAACGAGCGGCCGTTTCCATAGAAACCCACATGCGACCAGCCGCCGCCTACCGGCGTTGGCTGGTCGTTAAGTGGTTAATAGGGAACTGTTGGTGCTGTGTGGAAGGGGCAAGTTCCCACACACTCTCTGGGCTGGTGCACACCAGAGCGGTTCTGAAGTGGTTTTTAAAACGCTTGCAGGGGGAAAACCGCTTGGCTAATGAAAGTGAATGGGATGGTGCACACCAGAGAAGTTAGTTTTTTCCACAAATGCAAACTCGGGGGCTGCAGCATTTTTTAGATTTCTGAGGCGTTTCTGCCTCCATGTTAAAGTATAAGAAAGTGAAAAACGCTAGATCAGAGCGGTTTTCCAGGCGTTTGTTACAGTAGCTGTTCACTAACAGCTTTACTGTAACAATATTTGACATCTGCTACACAAAAACGCTCCAAAAACCGCTAGACGTGTTTGGAAAACATCTCTAAACATGCCTAGAATCGCTCTGAAATCTGCTTCAAAAACCTCTAGTGTTTTGCAGATCTGCTAGAGGTTTTTGGTGTGCACTGGGCCTCAGTGACATCTCCCTACTGCAAACAAAGTGGAGAATAGCTTCACCCCTCACATCAGATTGCAGTGAAGAGTAATGCTGGAAATACAAGTCACGTTTTTTGCGGAGAATCATTCCGATAGATGCTTTCGATGATAAAATTCCGACAAGTCCGATTCTCCGCTAGATTCTGTTCCGCTCGATTTCTCATAGAAGTGAATGGGAAAAAAAAAATAAGAAAAACGAGCAGAAGATAAGAAAAACGAGCAGAGAATCGAATGGCTAATAGATCGCATGGAAAATCGAACGCGAAAAACGTAACATGTATTCCCAGCATTAGTTTTCTACTTTTTACTGTATCACCTGTACTTATCTCTTTTCATTTGTATTCTTTCTTCTGTTCTGTAAGTCTTTCTTCTTGAGTATTCTTGCATTCCATGTAATAGTGTATACGTCTATAGTTTTCACGCATAAAGTTTTTTGGCCAGGATTCAATTGGCCTATTTTCAAGCTGTATACACTAGACTAGAGCATTTAGGGAGCGCTTTAAATTACTAGCGATTTCCTTAAAGGGAGGGTTCACGGAGAAATAAAAATACTAATCAACTTACCTGGGGCTTCCTCCAGCCCGTGGCAGGCAGGACGTGCCTTCGACGCCGCATCGGAGGCTCCCGGTCTTTTCCGGTGGCTCACCCGACTTGGCCAGGCCGGCTCCAGGCTGTACTGCGCAGGCGCAATAGTTCTGCGCCTGTGTAGTACAGTCCGTAGGACGTCCGATGACACCAGCGAGACCGCGTGAGAAGCACGTTGGAGCACAAGGAGAAGCCCGACCAGGAAGCCGGCCTGGCCAGGTCGGGTGAGCCACCGGAGAAGATCGGGAGCCTCCGGAGCGGCGTCGAGGGCACATCCTGCCTGCCACGGGCTGGAGGAAGCCCCAGGTAAGTAAATCAGTATTTTTTTTTTTTTTTTAACTCTGTGGATCTTCCCTTTAAAGCTCTGCCAATGTAAATGGGACAGATTTCACTACAACGACTGCGATTAAGCAAATCGCAATTGCAGGACATGCAGCATTTTTGGAGCATTTCTATTCCAATTAAAATAGGAGCAGGGAAATCCCTCCCAAAATCACTTGCAAAACACGATCACAAATTGCTTGCGATTTTGATAGCGCTTTCTAGTGGATATTTCCAGCTCATTGACTATTTCTAGTTGTTTAATGCAATGCAGACATAACAAAATGCATCTTGTACATGTTAAAACATGCATGTTCTCTTTATAGCATGAAGAATTGCTATGTAACATGCACATTATCGCACAAATTATCCAGAAATGCACCAGAGAAAATGTTTGGATAACATGCTCTATTACAACGCATAGATGTGAACATGCCCATACAATTGAATGGGCAAGAAGCTTACATGTAGTAACACAGCGCTGTGCAATACGCATAGTGTGTGCTCAGTCTAATTGTGGCCACATATTAGTTCGATTTCTTCACGGTCTATTTTGCATTTTTATTTAATAAATACTGTTAATGTCATGGACATGAAGCTAGTAAAATATATTTGGATAACATTCTTTAAGGTTTATACTTAAATGATTATATATATATATATATATATATATATATATATATATATATATATATATATATATATATATATATATATAGTATACCATTTATTCTTATATTCCTTTAAAAATGAATAATCCGATGTAGGTCAAAGGTCGACGTAAAATCTGCATCCAGCTTGCAGCGTTTTGAGGAACTAGAACAGACACGCCCATAACAAGCTGACCTCAGGATCTTTAATAAGAAAACAGGAATTTTTGATAGCAACAAGAGTCTTTGCAGCTGTGAGACTTATTTGCATTGCATCAGCAATTATTCCAGACTATTTCCAGTTGGGAAAGAGGAACTGCATATCTAGATATATTAATAAGCCTTACTGACTGAAGAATAATATGACTTATAAAGTCTACCAGAGACTAAATAAAATATAAATACATACCTGGGGTTTCTCTCCAGCGCCATGTGCACAAATCGCTCCCACGCCGCCGTCCTCAACTTTTTCAGTTGCCAGTACCGGGTCCCATAACTTCTGCCAGTCGCGGCCAGTCTTAAGCAAGAGAAGTGCGCTTGCTACATATCCGTAGATGGCACACTTCTCTTGCACAACCTGGCAGAAGTTACGGGACCCGGCACCAGAGCTGGAGAAGGTCTGAATTTGAATGGCTTCCTACTCAGCTAGTGAGGGCGGACCTAAGGGGACCCACTGAGACGACTGCGACATTTATCCCACACCGTAAGGGCACGTTCCCCTGTATGAACTGTCAGAATTGTTCATCTATAATCCGGGGTGATTATGTCACTCATACCACAAAAGGGACACGAATTATGATTAAGGGTAATTATTCCTGTACTACGACAAATGTGATTTACTTGTTAAAGTGTCCTTGCGGAATGGGCTATGTTGGACAGACAACTAGGGATGGAAGGAGGAGGATTAATGAACATAGAAGTGATATTAGGAATTATAAAAAAAGAGATGGAGAATAAAGAAAAATCTAAAGAAAAATTTAAGGATAAATTTGAATCTCCCGTAGGTCGCCATTTCCAGGAGTGTGGACATGCAGTTGGCGAACTAAGGTGGTGCATATTGGAGAAGGTGTTCTTGCAAGAGGGATTGGACCCCCAAACAACCTTGTTACATAGAGAAAGTAAATGGATATATGATCTGGGGACTCTGGCGCCTAATGGCATGAATGAGGCCTATAATTTGAAGTGTTTTCTATGATTCTATGTAATATAGCCTGTCTCTTTGAGGATTGTGCCCGCCCCTGTGGGGGTGTGTTTTAACTTTGAATTTGCTTCTATATATATGGATGCTGCACAAATAGTCTGTAAGCACTTGATAAAGACCTGTTTGTCGAAATGTTGTGCTGTTTGCACTGTGGTACATACAATAAAATTGGCCAATCGTGCTGTTTGCACTGTGGTACATACAATAAAATTGGCCAATCAGGCCTAAAATCCAGGTCGAGACCCAGTCGTATATTTTGTCTGGACTGTTGCTGCACCTTGGGTGGATACGGGTGTGACTGGTTGACTCCCTGGTCTGAAGCAAATACCTGGGTTGTAGTAATAAGGTAATCTACTTCACTTCCTACTCGTAAACCCATCGCTACTGATCAGTATTAGTTATTGCTCCCGTTATTGCCGAATGAAGTGTGTTTGAGCCTGCGAAACGCGTAGCATTGTGGAGTGTTACATTTATAAATACATTAGTCTGGCCATCACGGTTATCAATAAGCACAGTAACAAATGCATGGGCTTGGAGGAGATCAATGCTAGTTTTTGTCACCATCAGGCTTCTTTTACACTGCAAAACACAATTTTGATTCAGAGTTGCGATTTTAATTGGATGCTAGCAACACGATAAAAAAAAAAAAAAAAAAAATGCAGAAAATCACAGCATACAGGATATTTATATAACTGCATAACAAAAAAAAATCCGAATCACATGTAAAATCACATAAAAATCAGAATTGCATGTAGTGTAAAAGGGCACTAAAGGCACTTTTACTAAAGGGCACTTTTACTCTACATGCAATTATGATTTTGATGCGATTTTACATGTGATTCCGATTTTTGATGTGATAAAAAAAAAAAGTGATCTTACAGGCTGTGTTTTTTCTGCGTTTTTCTTGTGTTGCTAGCATCCAGTGAAAAATCACAAAATCGGATTTGTGATTTGCATTTGTTTGTATGAGCCTGAGAAACATCACTTGGACTTCAAGCTGCTGACATCTAGAGAGTGTTAATTTTCCTCAGGCCAACAAGAAGCACAAAGACGAGCTAGAGAGGATCTCAGTAGTAGACAAAGCGCAGGAGGCAATTTTAAACATTGCACCCAGGGATGTCACCAGGGCTGAATGGGTTTCCCACAGAATTGTATGCTCTCTATAGAGAAATGTAGCCCCTCTGCCTCTGTGAGGTCATCAATGGACCAGGGTACCCCACCTCATTCCTGGTCTGGGGCAATTAGCACACTAGTTCCCAAAGTGGGCAAGAATCCCAAGATGTGTACCTTTTATAGGCACATATCACGTATAAACACTGACGTACATGGAATTTATATAAGACCCTTGGCTTGCATTCTCACTTATTTCTAGGCCTTGCAGATAAGAACCTCTGAACTAGCAAGACTGGGGAAAATCAAAGAGCACAAAATATTGTATATACCTACAGATATGGTGATCCAAGGATGAGCCTAAAAAAAAAAAAAAGCACACTTTTGTGACCTTATCCCACCATACAGAGAACACATTGTCAGCATGCCAGAAACCCTAGCCTACCTTGCTCCAGCTCAAGTCCTCACTTCTCCCTGGCAACTTCCTGACTCGCCACTAGAGCTCCAAACTGACTGTCATGTGACCAGAGTGAGTCCAGAGCTCTAGTGGCAAGTTATGAAGCTGCAGGGGGAGTGAGGACTCAAGCTGGAGGATTTCTAGTATGCTCCCAATGTGTGCTCTGCATAGGGGGGCCCCATACATAGTATTGCAAAAAGGGTGTGTGCATCAAACACCAAGTGAACCCCTATATACCTGGCTTTGCAGATAAGGCCTAATTAGCTTATTCATGAGACACTGCTCAAGCAAATCTGCATTCGCCGTCGCATGCTAGGATATGCAGGGTTTTGCCAACTAACTCACCGCAAAATTTTTGCCCTGCGGGTGATATACATAGTATATCACCCATGGATAAGGGTGCGCTCTCTCTCTCTCTCTCATAAACACACATTTCAGAAATTCAAACACTCATAATAGACACAGATCAGTTTTAACTTTTTTATTTACTATATGCAGTCAAATTTTTGGTATAAAAAGCATCAATAATCCAGTTTTCAACATTTAAAACACATTACATTTTTGTACCATTTCTAGATACAATTTTTTTTTTAATTTTTACAAAAACGTCAATCACTTGTACTGGTCCCTCTTGATAGAAACTTCAAAGCAGTTTTTCAGTTGTCTACAGTCTGTGGCTTGAGATATTATGTTTCTAGTGGCAGCTTCTTAGGGGGTGCTCGCAAATGCTACTTGTGTAGTCAAGCCATCTGGCAGAGTTTGAGCCACTGGCTGATCTACCATGGGAGTTGCAAAAATAAAATTGATCTGTTGCTGTAAACTGCATTAGAGTGCTCAGGCCCTAAATACACTACCTGTCAGCTGCTTCCGTTCCCTGGCACAGGCAGTGAGGAGGTGTCTATCACACTGAGTGACATCTGAGCGTGGCCGCACAAAGATGCCATTATCTGAAGATGGGTAACTGCATTACATTGCTGACGCATTATATTGCAGCTAGAAGGTGCTCAGTGGCCGGCTGATGGGAGGACTGATCGACAAGCGTGAGGTTCAGCTTGCAAGCTTTATATTAATCAATGCAGTACAAAGCTTTGCAGCCTTACCCTCATGGCGTTCATGCTCTCCCCCCACACTTCCGGCACATCCATCTGCTAATAACTGCTTGTTCCAATTAATCTTCAATCAGCAAAACTATCAATTGTCAGCTGAGGAGGACTTCATTTTTAGTAGATTTTCATTAAATTTAATGTGTTTATAAACTAACATCTCATCTATTAAAATACATACAAATATTGAATACTGTATGCCTGCTTATGTACTGTTTTCCAGTTTATAACCTTTATTTAGCGTAACTATGAATAAAAATAACCTAATGATGATATTTCTTGCATAACATAACTTTTATAACTGAATGTGCTGTACAAGCTGAGATAAAGTTGGGGACCAATGATAAAGATCATACAGTGTGCTCTTGATTTTAAGTTAATCATACTAATGTTAGATTTCAAGCCCGATCATCCACAAGGCACTTCTAGGCAGTTGCCAAGGGCCCGGAGAGATTCTAGGGGCCTGGTGGATGCTACCCCCCCCCCCCCCCCCCCCCACACCAAATCTAACGAAAAAAGCCAGGTCACCATCAGCGGTAGGCAAAAAGTGCCATCTTGCCTAGGGGCCCCATTTCATATTAATCCTTTTCTGTTTCAAGCCCAGGATTGTGTGTTTTGTGTGATTTTTAAAAGGCTTCTTAAAAGTGGGCCAATGCATTTTCTTTTCAGCCGAAGTAAAGCACAAGAGGATTTTGTGCATTACTGCTATAATACACAGATATATACATACGTCTAAAAATTGTCTGAATTCCAAATCTGACTGTGCGTCACACATTAATTACCTATACAAACAGAAACAACATTTGTAAAATGTCATAACAGAAGATACAATTTCACAGTATAAAGACAAATTGATTCCCAAGTGCTTTAAAAAAAAATACAAAATACAGTAGGCTATATATGCATCATTCTGTGTAAAAGGAGAACAAACAATTAGGCCAGTACACAATGCAGGGAAAATGTATTTTGTGAAATGCTAAATGGACACAACTCTGCCCTTCTTCAAGCCTAAAACTAAAATGGGACCAAATAACTCAACAGCTGTCTAAACTTTTGTCTCTGAGGAAAAGCGGCCAATATGTCACATCTATAGAAGTCTGCATTCTTTCCACCAAAAAAACAAAAAAAATTTATGTATGGGCACTAAATCACAAGCAAAACAAAGATCTTTCTGAATTACGGTAAGCTATTTCCAAACACCAAACTCATCAGATCAGTTCTGTAATCGCCCATTACTAGATTCCAAGTTACATAGGCCCATCAATGTTTTAGTAATTCCAATTGTGTACCTTCTATTTCATGTTCTGTATTGTAAACAAATACAGAACTACACTTTTCAGCAGGTTTTAAAAAGGTTATCCAGCCTGTCAATTACTTGTAAGCACTTAGCTGAAAATGTAATATCCAAATTTCAGGATTTCATTTAGTTTTGGAGAGTGCGCAAAGCATAATGCCGATTTCAAACTGGAAAGATGAAAAACTTATCCTGTAAAAACTGATCCTTTTTCAGTTTTAAGTGGATCAGTTTGTTACATTGGGCATCAGTTTTTCATCTGTGTTTTTCATTTCACGCCACCACCCATTTTGTATACCTGTTGGTGTCACATTTTCGCTCCTCTGTTGCTGCTAAAGCTGCATACTCACCGGCCGACGGGTCCTGCGACGTCCTCTTGACCATGGTCATCAGCGCCGCCTCTTGGCGGGTGCGCACGACGCCACATGCCAGGAGCAAACGAGACTTCAAGCGATCATGATATTTTGCACGGGAGTCATAGAGGATCTTAGCAATCCGATTTGCCATGACGGTCATTATTGCGGCGCGACACTAAGCGACGTTAAGTGGCCGAACGTCCGTACCCAAATCACGATATCGCAGAAACGACCATTCAGCGCTCAAAACAGTCAGTTGGCGGGAAAAATCACAACGTGGGTACCTAGCTTAACACCACTGCTTGGTCTACTGCACAGGAGACGTGTAAGTATACAGATTGTACACCCAGCAAAAGCATCGAGGTCTTCCTTTGGATTGCAACAAACCAATAGGAATCCTCTCCCAAACTAGCCTAGTGGCATAGGCTACCACTGATTCCATTGGCTTCCTCTGGGCGATCCGCAATAATCATGCAGGGAGCTCTGCTCGGAGAACAGACTAATGTGGATGTATCCTATTGCTTTGCACAGGATCCATTCACATCCACTCTACCCGATCCGTTCTGTTTAGTGGACATTTTTAGTGTGAACCCGGCCTTAGAAACCTTACAAGTTTTATTGCTATAGGTATGCACGTTGGAGGGGTTTTGCCTTACTTCCTGCCCTAAAGGCCTCTATGAAGTTTTGTGGCTTTAATATGAAAACAGAGGAGGCCTGGGGTCAGGAAAGGAGCCACATCAGAAATTACAAAGAACATAATCCTTAAAGCCAAAATGCTAAAACATGTAATCATTGAGATTGGCTGACACTAATCACAGGGTCAGGAGCCAATGAAATGCGTGCAGCTGTCATTTGACAGCTGAGTTTAGTGGCGACGGAGCACCAATAAACAAAAGGTGAACTCCCTTCAAAAACAAAACCTTATTCGTTTAACGTGGTTGATGGGATAACATCATACTTTCTGATGTGACCAACACAAAGTTTACAGGACCACTGTCTGACACCTCCAATTTGTCTTCCCCGTAAAAATATCTTAGGAGTGAAGAAGGGCAGAGTTGCCATCAAAAATGTTGATAATTACGTTATTCACAAAATAAATCCTTACAGTGACAGAGTGCCCTGGAGACTGCTCACTCTCCACTAATTTGCAAACCTGCTCACACTATTGATACACACTATATATACACAAGCACAAACCTTATGAGATTTTGGAATGTGCCTATGCCTTAGTTGCCACTCTAGTTCCTTGTGCCAAGCTAATAATACATTTACAGTACTTTACAAGTGAACATGAAACAAGCTTAAACTTGTCACAGTTATAACTGAAAAACTTTTCAACTTCAGAAAAAAAATATAACCATGTATCAAAATTAAGAGTAAAACAAGAAAGAGATGTAATTTAAAACCCAAACTGATTTAAAATAATCAATTAAAAAGCAGTTCTGGCAACCTTAATTAAGCTGAGAGCACACTGGTGCCATGAGGTTTCTGCCATGAGCGTTTGTTTTTCTCTGCGTTTTTGTAAAAGTTTGCATTTTTCATAATTATCCCCCTTGCCAATAGAGATAAATACAGTATCATATTTAATGAAAAATACATGAAAAACGCATGCATTTGTTTTCTTTCCCATAGGAAAGCATTGCATGCGAATTACATGCAATTAACATACACTGTGCGGGAAGATCAAACATATTGTACGACATTAAAATGATACAGTACGAATCGCAGAGAGCAGTGAGCTATAAGGCAAAACACACACGAGTCAAAGTAGTGTGCTCCGAGCCTTGCTGCTCTGTTACTGCGGCATTTAAACTGGTCCCAGCAAGTGGCTTTGCAGGGGACCTGCAAGCGAGGGAGAGACTGTTTTAATAAAGCAGCACAAAAGGTATGTAAAATACAGGTCATGTTTGTTTTGAAGGAATGTTAACAACCACAGTTGCAACTTGTGGTCAGATTGGTAATGCAATGGAGATATATTTCTAAACTTTGCTGTGGTAGGATAGTAATCAGTAATATTTGGCCATTATTAAAAAAAAAAAAAAAAACTAAGACTATCTACTGCAATGGCTCAGAAGCTAAGGCATGTCTCACTGCTGCATCTAATTACGTTGTCTGCAAAAGATAATTGGCCATAGTGGTAGACACTGTAGGGCAAAATCTGATCAAGTTAAAGTTGCTTTTTTGCCATAACCATAAAAGGAAGATATGGATAAGCAGCCATTCTTTTGAGCTTTTACCTAGGACTCACTTTCAAGTGCCATGGTATTCTATTTGTACTACATCAAGCATATTAAATAAGGCCCACATGATGCAGTTACCATAACAACCAATAAGATTAACTTGTGTACACATCCCAGGATGATTGCTGTGGTAATAACTTACTGCACATAAGTATTTGCCTTACTAAGTTAATATCTAGGACTTCTTGTTGAAATCATTATGTACCGGAATGGAAAATTTTACCCATTTTATCAAAATTGCTAATTTCTTTAAAACTGACTTTTTCCTTAGGTAAATGTATTGTAACACCCCAGCACCACCTTACCACCTTGTTTGGGTAGATTATCTATTAAAACACGGCTCTGTATGTTCTGAATAGGGCACCCATTTATGTCAGTCTCCTTTTCTATAATACCAGATGCGATTAAACTTAAAGGGAAACTCACCATTTGTTAAAAACACTGCTATAAACATAGACCAGTGCTGCAACATAGAAATGTGATTAATAATAATAAGCTATCCTTTCAGTAAAGTAGGAGTTTCCAATATTGACAAAAAGCTCAAGCTGCACTGCTCTGCAACCATAGTAACTGAACTCTGGAGTACTGAGTGCCCAGGAATTCCAGTGTTGCTGTAAGAGATATCAGTGGTACTTAGCAGGAGCCTTTGTTACTATTTTTAGCATATCTGCAAACCCTAAAAACTGACAACAGGCTGTGATAAACCTATAAAGTAGTTTTGCTAGGAACAGTGTGGAATGGGCATATATTTTATACATGTAATACAAGGTAAGCATGCTGAAGTAATGCTTCTCTTTTATCCTTGTAATGTCTAGATACAGGAGTAGCAATAGCCCTGCAACCCCTGCTATTTCAGGGGTCCCATTTTCCCCCATCTGCATGCAGAGTAGCACAGAGAGCGTTATTTTTACCTGCTTCCAGTGCCATGAATCTGTGCATCACAGCAGTAGCACTCTCTGCTGCCCTTCTCTGAGCTCCAGATCACATGACTCGCATCAGTCATGTGATAGGGAGCCAGTTAATGGCAGCAGAAAGTGTTGTGACACACAGAGAAGATTGGCTGCACTAGAAGCAGGTAATTTTACACACGCTACTCTGCATTGTGGGAGAGGGTGTCGGAGGGGTTGCTATGGACCTGGGGACCCCATGCATTTTTTTTTTTAATTTTTTTGCAGGAGAGCACCATACACAGTAGTTACACCCCTGTGTCTAGACCTGAGCTTATTCTCAAGCAGAAATCCCTTTGTAGTCCCAAGTTTCTGATTGGTTGACTGGGATCATTAAAACACATCACAGCTGGCATCAAAGTGGTACATTCAGAGCCCCATTTTCCCAACAACATATTCAAACAATACTTTTATGCAGGGACAATGACCGTGTTCAGCAATTCCAGTAAAACAAGCTTTCGGTTTTATCCCACATGATTTCATTTAAAGGTTAAACCACGTAGACAAAAAAACTGCCCAACTAATTTTGTAAAATAACACTAATTTACATGAACACTATTTTAGTAAAAATATTCCCTATATGACACATTTTTGTATTGCATTATGGAGATCTTGCTATAGACCTTTGCTTCTCCAAAGCAAATTCAACTTTTTTTGCGGGGAAAAATTTCTTGAAAAAAAGACACCTGCTTCTCACAAGCAGGAGTGATTATCCTACAAAAATATAAAGCAGATATCTGTCCAAATAAATTAACGTTACACACTGGGGTAGTTTTACAAAGGCTAGAGAACAGAGGGACACTGCCGAATATAAGCGATACAGGAAGCTTGGACGGGATTAGTTACTAATCATCTACTTTTTAGGTGGCAAAAGACAGGAACCATCTCCTGGGTTATATTAGATCATAGTCAACATAGTGGGAGCTGAAAAATGAGTGAACTGATGTTTGTGTTATTGCAGCTGCATACATGCACACAACAATCATGATGGTGTGTGTGCGCGTTGAGAAGTTGATGACTGTTCTCACTGGAGGGTGGGTAAGTACACATGACTATCCTCACTGGAGGGTGGGTAAGTGCACATGACTTCTCACTGGAGGGTGGGCAAGTACACATGACTATTCTCACTGGAGGGTGGGTAAGTGCACATGACTTTTCACTGGAGGGTGGGCAAGTACACATGACTATTCTCACTGGAGGGTGGGTAAGTGCACATGACTTTTCACTGGAGGGTGGGTAAGTACACATGACTATTCTCACTGGAGGGTGGGTAAGTGCACATGACTTCTCACTGGAGGGTGGGCAAGTACACATGACTATTCTCACTGGAGGGTGGGTAAGTGCACATGACTTTTCACTGGAGGGTGGGTAAGTACACATGACTATTCTCACTGGAGGGTGGGTAAGTACACATGACTATTCTCACTGGAGGGTGGGTAAGTGCACATGACTTCTCACTGGAGGGTGGGCAAGTACACATTACTATTCTCACTGGAGGGTGGGTAAGTACACATGACTATTCTCACTGGAGGGTGGGTAAGTACACATGACTATTCTCACTGGAGGGTGGGTAAGTGCACATGACTTCTCACTGGAGGGTGGACAAGTACACATGACTGTTCTCATTGGAGGGTCGGTAAGTGCACATGACTATTCTCACTGGAGGGTGGGCAAGTACACATGACTGTTCTCATTGGAGGAGGGTGGGAAGTGCACATGACTGCAGCCACACAACTTCAATTTATTAACCTTTCACTAATTCTTTGTTGTGATGTTCTGACATGACCCAGTGATGGGTGCAATTGTTTACCAGATTGCAACAGACACTTTAAAAAAAGAAAACCCGGTCCAGGTTTGCCAGATCACTCAAGTTCTCTAGTAGTCTCCAACCTGAGTAAACCAACCCCACTGCAACAGAATATGTAAAGCGGGACTCTAGATTCCCATCTGTATGTCAGCAAAGTTATAAAAGTTGTCCACATCTTGAGAAGCGGATGACTTGCTCTCTGAAACAAATACCTGTAAAAAAGAAAAAAAGAAAAAAAAAAAAAAGAGGAAAATGACCACAAAATTCAAGAATGTAACAGAGCATTTATTTATTTAGTAGATTCATATAGTGCCCAAATCTTTCTGCAATGCTTCTCTTTGTCCCTCATAGGGATCACAATGTTGTGTTTGTACTAGAGCCTGCATCGAGCCGGGTACCCACAGATAACCGCGGGTTACCCAAAATTGTGGGTCAGGTTCGAATACCCATTTTTGTTTGTAAACATGTGCGGATAGCGTGCTGCGGGTCCGGGTTGGGTTGTGGGTGGCAGGGAGCGGTTAAAGTTATGGTCTTCCATCTGCCCTCTCCCACCACCGAGCGGCACAATGCTGACACCATCCCCTGGGTTATGATCACATGTCATATCATGTGATAAGAAGCCAGAAGACATGTCTGAAGTTCAGTGAAGAAGCTGATCCAGCAGTCTAGACAGGTAACTGTAACAACTCCCTGCTGCCCGCTCTTCATGGATGCATTAGGCAGCCAAAAAGCGGATTGCTGTTCTGTTATCTCGTGGGTAGCAGTTACGTAAGAAAGCAGGTCTCTAGTAGGGTGCAGGTAGCAGGGATGGGGGTCTAAAAAGGTAGACCCCGCACTGGCCTCTTGTGTGTGTTACAGTAAAACAAAAAACTCATACTGATACAATGTATGCGTTCTTATGTTATGTGCACTGCAATGTGTCTCTGTGCATCACAGTACTATTTTACATGTGCTTAGGCTTGTGTGTCTTCTACATAATTACAGAACATTACTGCCCATATTAAAGTAAACCTAAGATGCACAGATGCTCCCTCTGGCCCCATGTAATCCATTAGTTCCCTCCTTGTCCTTCCAGGCCAGTTGGGTTATGGGTAACTGTGCATGTGCTGTTTTAGGCCATGCACTTCCTCCATCGCGCTTCTGTAGCCTGGGAGCGTTCTTACGGGGCTGACAGAGGCATAACTGAGGAAACCTGGAGGACGGCAAGAGATCTGATGGACTACAAGGGGCTGGAGGAAGCCCCAGGTAACTAATTATCCTTTGCATCAGCTTACTTTAGGTGCACTTTAAAACCGCTTGGGCTAAAACGACTGCAACCACAAGGTGTGTGAACTTGCACGTCTTACCCATAGGCTGTCACTGGCCTTTACAGTGTAATAATATATTTCATAGTAACTCACAGCACAGATGAGAAGGGTTATATGAAGGTCTAGGAAGTTTCCTATATGCTCGCAGATTGCACATTACATGCAATGCCCTACAATGGTTGGCACCACACACACTATAGGCAGGTTCCCAGGGGAGCCAATTAATCTATCAGTGTTATTGTGCTGTGAGCAGGCACCAGAGGAAACTCACAAGAACATACAAATTCCATACAGAGAGTGTCCCCTGGTGAGATCCAAACAAGGATTCTAAAGCAAAGCAAGATTGTTATCCGCTTCACTCTGGAAGACTGAACATGATTATGCATCTCCAAATACACACACTGAAAAACATACTACAAGAAATTCTATAGTAACCCACCATGTATGAGCACCGCGCAGGCACCAGTAGGGTTTGCACCTGTAGCATGGAGTCACATGTGCTGGAGTGGCTCTGTGCCATTGCGCACACTGTACACCTGCGCACCGTGGCCACATTCATACATGGAGGGGAGTGCGGCCGTGGGCAATATTCAACAATAATGCTGAGTATTTTAAAAAGGGATGAAGATTAGTAGGAAGTTCGAGGAAGCCTCAGGACTATCCAGAGGTTTCTCCCTACTGCCGCAAATAATGTTTTTCCATTTCGTTTAGGCATGCTTTTAATATCTTATCTAATAACGTCATAATCATAATAGATTTAGCTTTTCTTCTGGGAAGAGAGGCATTTGCAGCTAAAAATCCTGTCTTCAAATTCTGAGCACATGACCAGCATCATCGGGCTACAGGGAGTTTTGTCTCCCTGGGTGAAGCTGGTGCACAGACTCAATTATCCTACCGTTGAAATTACAAGGGGTAATGCATGGACTGAATCTCTCTGAAAAGACTACAGACTGTGATGCAGGAAGTAATTAGTGTCTGGGCTCCTGACCAGGTAATTGAAAAGTGACGCGACATCAGAAAGCTACAAAAAAGGCAAACAAATGCTACAGCTGACTGCCTACATAAATCTAGAAACACATTTGTACCTGGACTAGGGCTTTAACTGCTTGCCGACCGGGTCACGCCAATAGGAGTGGCCGCGGCAGCAGCCCCAGGACTGCCTAACGCCGATCAGCGTTAAGTCCTGTGGCTCGCTTTTGCAGGATATTGCACGCGCCACATCTCCGCTAGGAGACTGCTAGACGCCATCTTTTTACTCGGTACAGCGCTGCGATCTAAGGCAGCGCTGTACTGGGGACAGCCGTGTGACACAGCTGTCCCCTTCAGGGAATCAGAGGTGATCGGCATGTGTATGTACAGTGCCTACAGTGCCTAGCACACAAATAACAATGCTGTGTTCCTTTTTTTATTTCTCTGCCTGAAATAGTTAACAATCAGGTATGAAAGTGACACTTTCTGTCCAGGTCGGGAATGGGTCGGACTGGGTCAGACTATGGCATAACCCTCACTGATAAATAATTACAGTCTAAGGCCTCTTGCACACTGCAAGCAAATCAGATTCAGATTTTTAATCTGTTTTTACATCCGATTCCGATTCAGATTTTTAATCTTAACTGCATGCTGCGTTTTTTGATCCGTTTTTCTGTTGAATGTATTCAAGGAAAATCGGAAACTGAATCGGAATCGGAAACGGAATCGGAAAACGGATTTGCAGTGTGCAGGGAGCCTTAACGAAACTCTAAAGCAAAAAAAAAAAAAATTTATGATATAATGAATTGGTTGCGTAATACTAGAACATTAGTAGCACAGAAAATATTCTCATATTTTTATTTTCAGTTATATAGTGATATATATATAGTGTTTATAATAACATTGCATCATTCTCTAATATTTGCAATTTACACACTACTCCACATTCTAAATGATTTTACAGAGCAGGCTAGTGTACTTTTGACCTGTCCTCTGCAGGAAAAGAAGGACTGAGAGTTGAGATACGCTTTAGAATGCAGAGCTCTCTCTGTGACTTTGAAAGTCGTGGAGCTCAATGGCTCTTTTGCAAAGATAACAACTGGAGTTTCTTAACGCTTCCTGTACTGGAAACAATATTAAACTTCTGTTTCCGCTCCTAATGTTTTATTTCTTAGCTGTACTACACATACAAATCATATCATATACTTTTTTTTCGCTTCAGTGTCTCTTTAAAACACTTTCTTTGCAGAAAATGGTTTCTGAGAGCAGGAAAAAGAAAAAAAAAAAGGGTCAATAATTCATAGATTTGAGCTCTGACATACTTCAATGAATGCGTCATTGAGCAGAAACCATAAAACAGTAAAAAAAAAAAAAAAAAAAAACTAGATTTAAATACAATGCCTGCCGAAGTATGGAAAGAAACTCCGTAGCTCCCGAGACACACCAGAGTGATGCTATCAGGCTGTAGCCGCTGACCTCCCAAGGGAAGAAGGCATCAGAGGATCACTGAGGACATTGCCGCTGTCATTGCACCCACGATGGAGCAGGGTGAGTGGCAATCAGCTGCAGTCGCTGCGCAAGGGAGGGAGGGAAGGAGGTATCGGGCATTGCCTGGAGATACTGCAGCTGTCACCGCTCCCGCAATGGAGCATGCTGGGTGACATTAACATGCTACCTCCACTGTGAAAGGAATGGGGTGGGGAGGGAGGTATCGGGCATCACTTGGGGACATTGTAGCTGTCACCAAGGATTAATGTAGTGTAGTAAAGAGTAATATTGTTGGGGGTGGTGGGGGTGGGCAGCAGGGGATAGTTTAGTGCGGTGCAGTGTGTGGGGAATGGGGGGGGGGGGGGGCAGCAGGGGTTGGAGTAGCTAGGCGCTGTAGCTTAGATAGAGACAGCTTGAGGGAAAAGGTCCTCTACAAGATGCCCTGACCTATAGACGCATCAGATTTAGTATATATATTTCCATGATTTGCCCTCTAAACCTGGGTGCGTCTTAGTCCGAAAAATACGGTATATTATACTTGTATATTAGAGCAACCAGAACCAGGCAGCCAAGAAGATGAAAAGTCTGTCTCAAAACTTGTGCAACTTACCATGGATCCACTGAAAATGCTGCTAACAACTGACTGACAGTTTTGTACAGCTTCATCTCCATTAAATTCCAATGCTACAACAGAACCTAAAAAAAACAGTAGGTGTGTTTAGATAGAATTAGATTTTAGATAAAATGAACAAACTTGTGAGCAGGGATAGCTTTAATACAATAGATATGCATGTTTATGATAAACATCAAAAAGGTTGGATGTAGGCTTTTGAACTTATCTTCCACCACTATTTTTCCATTTCAAATAACCATATTAAAATGAACGTGGTACCTTTCAACATTCACATTGCTTTTGGGACACACCTTAAAGACTATACATACACAGTCTGTGCAAAATTTACAGTACTGCTCTGGCAGTATGAGTACAATAGTCAAAGAATCCACTGTGCTTTTGACTATATCAAGTGCATCCGGAAAGTATTCCTAGAGCATCCCTATTTCCTCATTTTGTTACAGCCTCATTCCAAAATTGAATAATGCGGACCCGAGCCAGTACAAAGCTGTGAAAACAAATAAAAAAAAATATTACCTGATCCGGCGGGCTAGCCGGATCAGGTAGTGCCACTTACCGGCGCTCCTGAGCCATGCTATGCTCTACTTTAGCTTTCATAAAAAAAAAAAAAAAAAAAAATCAGTGCAGAGCAGAGAGAGGAGAGCAAGGGGTGGGGAGAGGCTGTCAATGGGCAGGGGAGAGGCAGCAAATAGGCAGGGTGAGGCGGGGAAGATACGTTTTTGATGCTTTGCAGGTGAGGGTATCCCTCACCTGCAAAGAACTTTTTCCTTTGGTTAAGATGCCAACTTTGCCCGGCGGGGGTCTAAGTGCAGAGCAGGAAGGACACAGAGGTATGTAATTTACCATCTAACATGCCTCTGGTATCCCAACTGCTCTGCCAACTCTGTCTTGGGTACACTTTAATTTTTTTTCCTTCAGAATTCTACACACAACACCCCACAATGGCAACGTGAAAAAAAAAAGTATACTTGAGGTTTTGGCAAATTTATAAAAAGACAAAAACAAAAAACTGAGAGATCACAGATACACACATTTTCACAGCCTTTGCGCAATACTTTGTCAATGCACTTTTGGCAGCAATTACTCCCAAGTCTGAGTATGATACCACACGCTTGGCTCACCCATCCTTGGCCAGTCTCATCCATTCATCTTTGCAGCACCTCTCAAGCTCCATCATGTTGGATGGGAAGCATCGGTGCACAGCAATTTCAATCACATTCAAGTCTGGTCTCTGGCTGTGCCACTCTAGAACATTCACAGTGCTGTCGTGAAGCCACTGATATATTGGCTGTGTGTTTAGGGTTGTTGTTCTGCTGAAAGATGAACCGTCATCCCAATCTGAGTTCAAGAAATCTCTGGAGCAAGTTTTTATCCAGGATGTGTCAAATCATGTCTAATCAACTGAATTTACCACAGATGGACTCCAATTAAGCTGTAGAAACATCTCAAGGATGATCTGGGAAACTTGATGCACCAGAGCTCAACGGCAAATGCAGTGAATACTTATATACATGCAGGGCTGCTCAAAACCGATCCGGATGCCACTCGGATAGTAGCAATCCGGATTTCTCCTAGTAATGCATTGCAGCCTGGGCGGGGGGTTTAATCTTACCTATCATGAAGTCTTCTTCGTCCGTCCCTCGTCACCTCCCACGATGCTCTCCAATCCGGAGTGACGTGACTAAAAACACTTCCTCCTTCCGGGTTGAAGGAGGAAATGTATAGTCACGTGACGCCGGATTGGAGCGCATCGTGGGAGGCGACGAGGGACGGACGAAGAAGACGTCATGATAGGTAAGATTAAACCCCCCGCCCAGGGCGCAATGCATTACTGGGAGAAATCCGGATTGCTACTATCCGAGTAGCATCCAGATCAGTTTTGAGCAGCACTGTATACATGCGCTTTCTCAATTTTTTTTTTTTTTTTTAACCTCTTGCCGACCGCATCGCGCCGATGGGCGTGGCCGCGGCGGCAGCCCCAGGACCACCTAATGCCAATCGCCGTAAAGTCCTGGGGCTCTGTTTTGCAGGAGATCGCACGCAGGCTGCGCGCGCATCTCCTGCTTGGGGGGCGGAGCTCCGCCCCGCCTTCAGTCTTGGGAGACTGTTAGACGGCGTGATCGCCGTCTATTTACTCTGTGCAGCGCTGCGATCAGCCGTGTGACACGGCTGTCCCCCTGGGGGACAACAGAGCGATCGGCTCTCATAGGCAGAAGCCCATGACAGCCGATCGCCGTAATTGGCCGGCTGTGGGGAGGGAGGGAAGGGATTTAAAGGAACAGGTTTTGTTTTTTTTTTTTTGTTTTTTTTTTTAAAGCTGCAACACAAATATTTATAATAAACATGGGGGGGGGGGGTGATCAGACCCCACCAACAAAGAGCTCTGTTGGTGGGGAGAAAAAGGGCGGGGGGGAAATCACTTGTGTGCTATGTTGTGCGGCCCTGCAGCTTGGCCTTAAAGCTGTAGTGGCCTTTTATACTAAAAATTGCCTGATCACTGGGGGGGGGGGGGGGGGGGGGGTTTAGCCCTGCAGTCCTCAAGAGGTTAATAAATTTGCTAAAAACCTCAAGCAAACTTTTTATGCTGTCATTCTGGGGTGCTGTGAGCAGAATTCTGAGGAAAAAAATGAATTTAATCCATTTTGGAGTAAGGCTGTAACATAAAATGTGGAAAAAGTGTTGCGCTGTGAATACCAAGCCACTGTGATGGAGGCCAGATTACCAATGACTCTAGGGCAAAAGCTGGAAGATGTTGATTGATGATACCACTGGAGCCTTACTTAAAGAGAACCCGAGGTGGGTTTGAAGATTATTATCTGCATACAGAGGCTGGATATGCCTATACAGCCCAGCCTCTGTTGCTATCCCAAATCCCACTAAGGTCCCCCTGCACTCTGCAATCCCTCATAAATCACAGCCACGCTGCTGACAAACAGCTTGTCAGAGCTGGCTGTGTTTATCTCTATAGTGTCAGTCTGCTGCTCTCCCCGCCTCCTGCAGAACTCCAGTCCCCGCCTGCATCCCTTCCCTCCCTGCTGATTGGAGGGAAGGGACGGGGGCAGGGACCGGAGCTATGCAGGAGGCGGGGGAGCAGCTGAGACTGACACTACAGATGTAAACACAGCCTCACAGCACGGCTGTGATTTATGAGGGATTGCAGAGTGCAGGGGGACCTTAGTGGGGTTTGGGATAGCAACAGAGGCTGGGCTGTATAGGCAGATTCAGCCTCTGTATGCAGATAACATTCTTTAAACACACCTCGGGTTCTCTTTAAGGGGCCCATACACTCAGCCGATTTTCTGGCCGACCGATCGATCCCGATCGATCGATTGATCGTTTGCAAATCGGTTGGCCAATCGACCGATCGATGGCCGATTTCGATGGATTTCCATCGACCAGGCAGGATGGAAAATTTAGGTCGATCTGATGAGATTGCTTATCAGTTTGCATTGGCCTTAATGGAAATCTGATGGTAAAAAAATGCCATCAGATCGAATTTCAATAGATTTCAAACTTAAATCTATTGGAATTCTATCCTGGTAAAAAATGTTCTAAAAACGCATCAGATAGATCATCAGATGCATTTCTTATCTATCTGCTGCCAATCTGACGAGTGTATGGGCACCTTTAGGATTATACAAGGGTCATCCGACAGATAAAAGTAGATGGCTATTTACTTTCTGGATGACCATCAAAGTTTGTGGGGATTTTTTTAAGGAGTGGGCTGTGTTTTAGAATTGGAAAGGGAGATCCTGAGTAGACAGCCAGGTAAACATAATCAACATAAAGCTAATCCTTTCTCAAGTACCGTATATACTCGCATACAAGCCGAATGTTTGACCCCCAAAAATGGGGTCAAAAGTTGGGGGGGGGTCGGCTTGTATGCGAGTCTTTCCTGGTGGTCCGTGGCCCCCGCGGCCGCCACCGTTATTACTTTTTTAGGCAGCAGCTTCCTCTTCCCCGCTCTCATGCGCGTATGAAGTGATCACAGCAGCGCGCCCGGCACTGCTGCTGTGACGATGCAGGGGGCAGGAGAGAGCGGTTCCCCTGGCAACAGCGATACAGATCGCCGCTACAGGGAGCCACGCTCTTTCCTCCCCCCTGGTGTAAGCGGGGAGCGGGGGCCACGGACCCCTAAAGTAGACTAGCGCTGCGGGGGGAGCGGGTAGCTATACTGGCCACTACCTACCTATATTGGGCACTATACTGGCCACTACCTACCTATACTGGGGCACTATACTAGCTATACTGGGGCACTATACTAGCTATACTGGGGCACTATACTAGCTATACTGGGGCACTATACTAGCTATACTGGGCACTTTACTAGCTATACTGGGCACTTTACTAGCTATACTGGGCACTTTACTAGCTATACTGGGCACTTTACTAGCTATACTGGGCACTTTACTAGCTATACTGGGCACTATACTAGCTATACTGGGCACTATACTAGCTATACTGGGCACTATACTAGCTATACTGGGCACTATACTAGCTATACTGGGCACTATACTAGCTATACTGGGCACTATACTAGCTATACTGGGCACTATACTAGCTATACTGGGCACTATACTAGCTATACTGGGCACTATACTAGCTATACTGGGCACTATACTAGCTATACTGGGCACTATACTAGCTATACTGGGCACTTTACTAGCTATACTGGGCACTATACTAGCTATACTGGGCACTATACTAGCTATACTGGGCACTATACTAGCTATACTGGGCACTATACTAGCTATACTGGGCACTATACTAGCTATACTGGGCACTATACTAGCTATACTGGGCACTATACTAGCTATACTGGGCACTATACTAGCTAAACTGGGCACTATACTAGCTATACTGGGGGCACTACCTACCCATACTGGGCACTATACTAGCTATACTGGGACACACTGGGGGGGGGGGGGGGATCACGTGGCCTGCACCAATCCAGCATTTCCTACCCCCAGCTTATATGGGGGTCAATCATTTTCCCTGTACTGTACACTCCGTTCACGGTATTGCAGTAAATGTCTGTAGATTGAATTCTACCTTTTTCCAGAAATGGCAGGAACTCTGTGGCTTGGTCTCTAAATACTCTTCTTGCATCTTCAGGCTTCATTGTAACTTCTTTAGTTTGAATAAGCGTTAAGCCTTTGCCAATCATCTATCATGCAAATAAAGTGGTCATGGTTAGTAAATCATTAAACAGCAAAATAAACCAGACTAGGTAAAGAGATATTTGGCCATTTTACTTTATAGAAAGTTTTTTCAAGATGTGTGTAAACAAGATGCCGTAAAATACAGTATACAAGCACTGGATGGGAAGATGTAGTATATAGTGCTATACACATACATAACTACTGCTTTGGAAACTGTGCAGGTAACTTAGAAGAGAAGAAAAAAAGCCTTTGAGGAGCAACAGTGTAAAGTTCATTTGCAGAAACCCTAAGGCCCGGTTCACATTAGCTTTAAAAAACGGTCGGTTCGGGGATCATAACGCAACAGGTCCTAATGGATGCGAACGGATCCAATGTTAACCTATGGATCCGTTCACATTGGTCTGCTAGAACGGATCCGTTCTGCACGATCCACTGAACAGGGCGCAAATTTGGTTCTGCAGCAATTTTTCCAGACAACTGAGCCCAGCGGAATGGAAACAGAAGCTGAAGCATTGCATTGGTGGCAATGAGAAAACAGACTGTTTCTTCACACTAGTGAAGAAACAGACCATTCTAGCCAGCTATTCACTGGGGGGGAATTAGGGCTAGAATGGTCCGTTTCTTCACTAGTGTGAAGAAACGGGGATGTGGGGAAACAGAACGGAAGCAGCTGACGGCAAATAGTGTGACAACGAATCCGATCGACCGGTAATCAGATCTGTTTTCCCAGATCCATTTGCCACTAAATGCCAGTGTGAACCGGGTCTTATTCTGTGTTTACTAACTCTGTATCACGCTGTATCCATTTACATCATAGGATGTGGGACAAAAAACACAACATGGCATATATCCTGATATTTTGTTCCACTCATATGAGGCAACAATCTGACAAGAGGACAATGAAAACTCCAGCTTCACAAAGGGACACGATTGTGAACTGTTAAGGGGTGCACAGGATCAATGCAGCAGTTCAAAATACAACCATACAGTTACAAATAAGCAACGTTCACATACACCTTCATAAATTGAGTTTCCTACTTATCCTATGTGACATTGCAGTAGTAATGCTAGAAAGTTGTGCTAGAAAGATGTGTACATGTGAAGAGTCAAATAAGTTTGTCATCTTTAAGCAACTTTGAAACATACAGTGGCTTGCAAAAGTATTCGGCCCCCTTGAAGTTTTCCACATTTTGTCATATTACTGCCACAAACATGAATCAATTTTATTGGAATTCCACGTGAAAGACCAATAAAAAGTGGTGTACACGTGAGAAGTGGAACGAAAATCATACATGATTCCAAACATTTTTTACAAATCAATAACTGCAAAGTGGGCGTGCGTAATTATTCAGCCCCCTGAGTCAACACTTTGTAGAACCACTTTTTGCTGTTATTACAGCTGCCAGTCTTTTAGGGTATGTCTCTACCAGCTTTGCACATCTAGAGACTGAAATCCTTGCCCATTCTTCTCTGCAAAACAGCTCCAGCTCAGTCAGATTAGATGGACAGCGTTTGTGAACAGCAGTTTTCAGATCTTGCCACATATTCTCGATTGGATTTAGATCTGGACTTTGACTGGGCCATTCTAACACATGGATATGTTTTGTTTTAAACCATTCCATTGTTACCTTGACTTTATGTTTAGGGTCGTTGTCCTGCTGGAAGGTGAACCTCCGCCCCAGTCTCAAGTCTTTTGCATACTCCAAGAGGTTTTCTTCCAATATTGCCCTGTATTTGGCTCCATCCATCTTCCCATCAACTCTGACCAGCTTCCCTGTCCCTGCTGAAGAGAAGCACCCCCAGAGGATGATGCTGCCACCACCATATTTGACAGTGGGGATGGTGTGTTCAGAGTGATGTGCAGTGTTAGTTTTCCGCCACACAGAGTTTTGCATTTTGTGCAAAAAGTTCCATTTTGGTCTCATCTGACCAGAGCACCTTCTTCCACATGTTTGCTGTGTCCCCGACATGGCTTGTGGCAAACTGCAAACGGGACTTCTTATGATTTTCTGTTAACAATGGCTTTCTTCTTGCCACTCTTCCACAAAGGCCAACTTTGTGCAGTGCACGACTAATAGTTGTCCTATGGATAGATTCCCCCACCTGAGCTGTAGATCTCTGCAGCTCGTCCAGAGTCACCATGGGCCTCTTGACTGCATTTCTGATCAGCGCTCTCCTTGTTCGGCCTGTGAGTTTAGGTGGATGGCCTTGTCTTGGTAGGTTTACAGTTGTGCCATACTCCTTCCATTTCTGAATGATCGCTTGAACAGTGCTCTGTGGGATGTTCAAGGCTTTGGAAATCTTTTTGTAGCCTAAGCCTGCTTTAAATGTCTCAATAACTTTATCCCTGACCTGTCTGGTGTGTCCTTTGGACTTCATGGTGTTGTTGCTCCAAATATTCTCTTAGACAACCTCTGAGGCTGTCACAGAGCAGCTGTATTTGTACTGACATTTAGATTACACACAGTTGCACTCTATTTAGTCATTAGCACTCATCAGGCAATGTCTATGGGCAACTGACTGCACTCAGACCAAAGGGGGCTGAATAATTATGCACACCCCACTTTGCAGTTATTTATTTGTAAAAAAAATGATTGGAATCATGTATGATTTTAGTTCCACTTCTCATGTGTACACCACTTTGTATTGGTCTTTCACCTGGAATTCCAATAAAATTGATTCATGTTTGTAGCAGTAATGTGACAAAATGTGGAAAACTTCAAGGGGGCCGAATACTTTTGCAAGCCACTGTATAACTGTATCAAAGCTTCTGGGCAGTCTTAAGCTGCAACTGGACTGACAGTAACATAATCATTATTCTCTTTATAGTAAACCTGAGACCAGAGGTTTTCTTATTCACCTGAAGCCCTTTGTAGTCTGTCAGCTACTGTCTGGTTCAATCCAATGAGCTGCTGCAGCCAAATTAGTCAGTGATCCCAGGGGTTACTGCACATGCACAGCCACACACCTCTTGGATCACACTACCGCAGTCAAGAGCATTCAGCACATGCGCTGTTAGTTAAGGCTTGTAACTGCGCAGTATAAGAACCCTCCTGGCTATGATCACGGAGACATCAAGTCATATTGTTGGAATTGTATTGCATGGTTTAAATTAGGCCTTGATGTGAAGGGTTAGATTATCGGGGGGGGGGACAGTTATGTGACAACACAATGTACTCTGTACAGTGCTGCAGAAGATGTCAGCACTGTAGTAATAATAAATAATAATAATTATAATAATACAGGAGTTAAAAAAATGGTAGTCATATAATTAAAATTGGAGGACAAAGTGATGATCTAAATAAAGATGTAAATAACCAATACCTGTTGCCTGGCAGCCCTGCTGATCTATTTGGCTGCAGTAGTGTCTGAATCACACACTTGAAACAAGCATGCAGCTTACGTCAGAAACACCTGATATGCTGCATGCTTTTTCGGGGTATATGGCTAAAAAGGCAGAGGATCAGCAGGGAAGCCAGGCAAGTAGTATTACTTAAAAGAAAATAAATATGGCAGCCTCCATATACCTCTCCCTACACTTGTCCTTTTAGGGGTGAAAATGTGAAAGGGTGGCTAAAGGATGTGCTTTCCTGTGGACACTCTTTGCTGCTTTGAAGGGATTGTGTGATGTGAATCTAGGGGGTAGCAATGCTATTGATTTAAGAGCGCGGAAGACAGTGCTCCATCTGTTTTGTGTTGACTTTTCCAGCATACATTTCACCCTTACCTCATCAATCATCTTTCTGGCATTCGCTATAGTATAATCTCCAGCAAAGAAAACCACCAAGCAGGACTCATCACTTTTCTTCTGGCGCTGGCCCCAAGAGATTGGAACAATGCTTCGGTTCACATCTGTAGAAATGCGCACTGCTTTCAGCTCTTCAGAGTCAGGGAGGGGGACATAGTCCTGAATAGCACAGTCACTAGGCAGAAGACTCCAGTTAGTCTCTCCAGAGACAGGGGTGAAGTCATGGATGTTGCTCCATGTGTTATTAAAGATGCTCAATCCGGCATCTTTGAACTGTGCAGCTAATTCTGGATAATAGAACTGGAAACATCCAAACTTCATTCCAGTAGAGGACTCTATGATTGGTTGTGTGGTACAGCTTAAGAATATTTCCATTTTCCTACAGTCTCTAGTGCGGAACTGCTGACAGGCCACAATACATTTGCAGTCTTTACAATCCCGAAAGAACACACTGCCTTTTACAGGTCCTAGGAAAATGCGGCAGTTAGTACAGTCGTCAATAGTGATTGTAGCTGAATGGTCCAAAATGTAGATGTTGCAGTTTTCACATTCTTGTATTACAAATTGCTGGCCTGCAATGGTGTCAGGCAGTTTTCCTATGGTTTGATCCTTCAAGCCATTAAACATGTAGTCCTTTGGATCTACCTGTGAAGCAAAAAAACAAACACAGATATTAGGAGCCCAGCAGGTATACTTGAAGCGACATGCATCATAATGAGATAAAAAAATATGTACATATAGTACCAATCCTACTCAGAACTTGTCCATATTCCCTTTTTAGTTTTTGTTTAAAAATGTAGTGGCACTACCCTATAATAGCCTCCTTGTGCTGCTAATTGCTCAGCAGGAGCTACACAATTGCACGCATAACGTTTGTATCAACAATGATTGGTGTTCAAACAAGGTAGGCTTTGAAAGTACAAAATATTGTTGCTCCTAAAACTTGTACCACATCCCAACCCAAGACCACCCAGTAGATCACCTTAAGCCCTTATAACATAAAAACATCCCCTGCATCAGCAACGATCATCCATCTTGCTGCTGGACTGGTGTGCCTCTTACGTGACCATTCCTAGTTATCATGGCGGATAAACTTGACAAAGAGCACACTGTGCACATAGACACCATGTGCTGTACATTTGAGGAGAAACAAAGGTTTTGCACTTTTTAAGCCTACATTCCCTTTCTGTTCTTATTAATCTTTTTAGTTGTTTACATCACAAGTGTCTGTCTCGGACTCTTCTCTCCAGCATTTACATATGAAAAGTCAATCTGCAGCCTGAGCTTCAGCCAGCTCAGCGACCAGTAAGGATTCATTCCTTCACCTGCTACATGGTTCTTGGCTAAGGCGGACTATCAGGACCACCTCCACCAAGAATCTAGCGTATGTACGGCAGCCTCAATGCACCAGTGACAGATGTAGCCAGCTGGATCTTCTCCTCCAAACGCAGGTCAAGGCAATTGTTCTCCTTACATTGAGTGCCATGCTGACATTCCGTCGCCCCTACTACAGCAACAGAACACATTGCTAGCCTGCTGGCTAGGCATGCCTCTATATAGCACTCAGCTTCCAATTGTCACCAGAGGGATCAAGTGCCAATCCCTGCTGGCGTCAGTCCTCATACATAAACAATTCTAAGGGCTGAATAAGAATGAAAATAAAACTATTAACCCTTCTAGACACTTTAAACAAGAGTTTGTAGATATGAATAGCTACATAAACACTTTAGATTTCTAGGTGGTATAATCATTAAAAGGAATACTATCGATTCACATATTTTTTCCAATGGACACAGGAATTGTTTGGGAAGTGCTGCTAAGTACTGGTGTATACATTTTAGTAGCAACTTCTTTGTTTACTGTTAGCAAAATACATTTTAACTTTACTGACGCCAAAACTGAGGGCTGACTGAGCCATGAGGAGAGGGGAAATTCCCTCACACTTGATCAGTGATCTCTATGGGTAACTCTGTGTGTGACAGAGAGAGAGAGAGCTTCCAACATCTGCAGCTCCTGTGTCCTGTGTTTCTGACTGACGTGTCTGAAGAGAGCAGAGGAAGTGTAACTAATTGTCACAGCTTTTTCATACTCTTTTTGTTTTCAGAGTTTGATATGTTTGATATTTGCTTTCTGTAGTCTGATATGCAACTCTGGCTGTGCATTGAAGCAGACACCCCTTCTGTAATTGATTTGTCCCAATATAGCTAAATCCTACCCTCAATAAATTACAGCTTTTGCCTCTGATATTTAACATGAAAAGTAGGAAAATGTTTACACAGCTACTTAGACATTATTTGTACATTGTCATTTTAGAATACTTGGGTATCGATAGTATTCCTTTAAGCAAAGCAGAAAAAAAATAAAATGTGAAGCTTTATTTCTATCCTTCCTGACTGCTGGCCTTCTCTTTAGCAATTCATCTGCCCAGGTTATTGCAGTAAGCTCAAAAAGGAAGTTCCTGCAGCTGGCATTTCCCCTTACCCTGACCATACACCAGAACATGCCGCATGGCCAGGGGCTGACAAACAGGTCTATACTGCGATACTTTCAAACCTGCAGCTCAAAACAATATGTAAAGAGAATTAAAGGCAACACGTTGCTTAAGTGTGCATGTAACATTACAATAATGTGGCTAATTTCATGGACCAGAGGCGAAAATCACTATAGACTATAGTTCTAATTTAGTGAAAAACAATTTGAACTTACACGTTTACAAAATTCACCAATGGCTGCATATCAGACAGAAGATGATGTTTCATAGCATTAAATTACAATTGTGTTTATAGCAAGTTTTTAATTAAAGCGAGTTTGACTTTAAAGTTGTTATGATTATTTCTCAATTTGTTAAATTCTGTACATAATGCTTGCATTTTAAAACATCTCAGTAGTACTTAAACTATTACACGAAAGTATTCTAATGAGAGAGAGCGAGAGATGTGCATTCTCCTATTTTGAGGTTAGAGATGTGAGAATGCAGCTATTCAGGAAGCCAGGCTGCCATCCTCCATCCTATGCAGACTCAGGTTAAAGCTATGAGTGCCCTGAAACAGCAACCTCTGTGTTTTCAGCATAGTTCCAGCCTCCCTGAGTGATGTTCACGTTCACAAAGGCAACATTCACCATCTCAGAGTTGTGACTAGACCAGGGGCATTCCTCCATAACTTAATATTATCCAAACATTTGTCAAGATGATATACAAAACTGGGGAACAGCAACTTCAGTTATTTGTGTCTGTCTTCATATTCCTTTTCCCTTTGACAAAATAAAATTCACATACACAGGGAAAATCTTAGTGTAAAAAGTTTAACATTATCACTTTCGAGCTAGCAATAAAGCCAGCTAAAGGGCTGGTGAAAGGGATGAGCAGAATTCAACAAAGGGAGCATTTTCCTGTAATGATAATTCCAGTTTCAAGAAAGAGAAGGGTGTGGTTCTTGAATACTACAGATGGGCTATATCTCTTTGCTTAACCCTTTAGCAGACAATTCAGAGGCTTGAAAGTGCTCCAGATCAATTTATTTTAGCACTTTTTTGATTTTTTATTTGTTACATTTCCAAGCTTTTAATTAGTACTGCTGTAATGTGTATTTATGGCCACTTGTCACCAAAGGGCAGTGTGAGACAATAACAGAGGACTTCTAGTTTCAGTTTCTATATTTTCTACTAGTAGAAAGAGATCAAAGCAATCCAATAATTTGCAGCACAATCCGTTCTGCCGACTGAGGTCAAACATTATCTCAAATGAGATAACTATCGAAGCTACCAATGGGTTAATAGCTACATCAATCTACCATCTTCACAGTAGTAGTTTTTTTTACCAAAATCCACTGTTTAAAAAAAAAAAAAAAAAACGAAAACCTTGTCATGAATACATCCCTTCCCTGGTTCTTCTTTCTCCATTTAAATAGTCACAAGAGGAAGGGAATGGTGCATATTAGACCTTCAGAAACTACAAACCAGAACCAAGGCTACAGCTTTGAAATGAAATTGCGGGTAAAGCTGGCCACATGCATGGCACTACACTTTGCAGGTGGCAGACCAGCAAGCACCTATAGCCATCCTACCACTCGCACCCCTAAATAAGGAAATGAAAGCAATGTACAGTCTGAAAGAATCATTACGCATCGTTTACACAGGCGTTTCCAAAAACCGCCTGGATTTGCGCATACAGTGCAGTAGGTGTTCAGACAATTGTCAAGCATCTAATGTCTTGCATTGCACAACTGGAAATCCATAATTTGTACTTATTTGGCAATGCTGGTACGTGTGTCCATGTGCTTTCTGCGTAAATGCGCGTTAGACCGCATTTGGAAGGATTTTTTATTGTATAAACTGTCCAAGATGGTCCAAACAATTTGAAAGAAAGTAACCCTTACAAATGGGCCACTAAAAATCAGAATACTGTCATTTAACGTTTTACCATGGCAAAGTGTTACCAAGTAACAACTTGCACATCATCAAAAGTGAATGTGTGGGTTTACATTAATGCCAAGGTGCTTGAATTCATGGTTTTTGACCTGTTAGCACGGCACCGGGATCATGTTTGTATTTATTCTGGAATTAGATTTCAGTGTAAAGCACTCATTTGTTAAAACCAATGCTGCATTCATTTTTATTTTTGTTTTTTATATACCGTACCAATGCAGCACAAGCAGGGCTGTGGAGTCGGTCCAAAAATCCACCGACTCCGACTCCTCAGTTTAGGATTCCACCGACTCCGACTCCTCTAATTTAATATTACAATTTTGTTGATTAAAAGTATGTAACATGAAATTCGTCTCTTAACTGCCAACGCTTAGAAATTTTACAAGACAACTGAAGTGAGAAGGATATGTAGACTACTATATTCATTCCCTTTAGACTAAAACTAGTCCTTGGTAAGAGTACTTGTAAAAGGTACAAACCGGAACAAAGAACATCTATCAGGCCCTAGGCAATGTAACTGTGGGTACATGTAAGAGTGATGTGCAGGTGCTCTGCAGGGGAATAAGGGGATTCTTCCTCTATTACCTAGGTTCTCAACGTGTGGTACGCGTACCCCAGGGGGTACTTCTGATGGTGCCAGGGGGTACTCTGGCTTGATATACTTAACCAAGAATAACAAATTAAGAGTCTTAGAAAATGATAAAATCTTATTTAAACAACACCAAATTAGTGTTTTGGCTAATTAAAAGCAATGGTGAATGCTTGGAAATTGTTTAGAACCAATTATCATGTAATACAATTAAATATATATTTGTCAAGGGGTACTTGTGATAATGTTTACTTTGCTAGGGGGTACTTGGTGAGTACAAGGTTTTAAAAGGGGTACATACCAAAAAATGTTGAGAAACACTGCTCTATTACACATTCTTCATGTACAATCTGAACAAGGTTTATGGGTGACAGACAACACCTCTGTGTTCAATGTGCACAGCATTCTCAGTGGATTCCCTGCAGCTCTGTGGGGAGAGCATATGTAGAGTATAGTGCTACTGTGTAACAAAGTAAACCTGAGACAGATGAAATTAAAGTTTTATACAGACCTGGGGCTTCCTCCAGCCGCCTTCAGGATAATCAGTCCCTCGTTGTCCTCCTCCACCACCTGGATCTTCTGCTATGAGTCCAGGTACTTAAGCCAGTCGGGCGTAGTGCGCATGCACACACTCCGCCGCCAGGAGCATACTACACCTGTGCAGCACTATTGCGCAGGTGCAGAATGTTCCTGGCTGTGGGAGCGGCATGCGGCCGGACAGCGCTGACTGGCTGAATTACCAGGACTCATAGCAGAAGATCCGGGTGGTGGAGGACAGCGAGGGACTGATTAGCCTGAAGGGGGCTGGAGGAAGCCCCAGGTATGTATAAAACTTTACTTTTCACCCGTCTCAGGTACCCTTTAATTTGTAGTCACCAAACCAAATTTTAACAACATATCAAATTATTTGATTTCATCAGCAAAGGGAGTGCATAAATCAGCATCAATGCAGAATTATTTCCATCTCATTGACCATCTGTATTAGTGACACAGCTACACATCAGGCTTTATTCTTACAGCATAATGTTATTTAGTATATATATAAGAGATTCCTGTGTACACATCATATATACAGTCACAATCAGATATGTATATCTGACCTTAAAAATACGGGGACTGCTTTATTGAAGCAGCACAAGTAACTAATTTTGATTGGTTTATTTCATTTTTGTGGACTAAGCACAGCTATTACTGTATATATATATATATACACATTATTTTTAATGACTATTAGAACTAGAAATATAACATTTTATCATATTTTCTATTTTAATTACAGTTCCAAATTCATTAGGAGTCGGTGCATTTTTTCCAGACTCCGACTCCAGGCACCCAAAATTGCCCGACTCCACGACTCCGACTCCACAGCCCTGAGCACAAGGGACATTCACCATGTAGTATAAAAAAAGTCTGTGGGATTCAACAGTAGTGCGTATTCGTATTAGCAAAACATCAGCACCCATAGCAAAATAAATGAAAACAATGTACAATGTCATGGTTTTCATTTATTATACTAGTATTGCTTATAAGGAAATAAACATGGCAGCCTCCATATCCCTCTCGCATCCGTTGTCCTTTAAGTCATACATCTTATCTACTGTGCACACTTGTTCCAGGACTATGGCTAAAAGTATTAAAGTGCACCAGAGACGAAGCACCCTCGTGTATTTTACCATATATATCAGTGGGAATATTACAGAAAACACCTACCCCGCTCTGTTTTATTCTTCACTGCACAGTTTGCTTCTTATCAGCCCTGATAAAATCCCCTACTGAGCATTTAGTCTGGCTTTTGTCAGGAATCATTATAGCGGAGTCTGTGTTCTCTGGTGTCTTTTCAAGCCAAAATCTGCCCCCTTGGGGCTCTGCTCAGGAATCATTATAGCTGAGTCATTACAGCCAAGCCAGACTGAATGCTCAGTCGGGGATTTTATCAGGGCTGATAAGAAGCAAGCTGAACAGTGAGGGCCCGTTTCCACTTGTGCGGTGCAAATTACTAGCAGAAAACAAATTTTACCGTGAATTCGCAGGCGCTTTCGCATATGTTAGTAAGTATGCAAATTTAACCATGTCAGTGCCTGTGTGCTTTTACACTGATTTTATGCGAAAACGCCCAGTGAATTCGCGGTAAATGCGTGGTAAAATTTGCATACGAAAACGCATGCAAATTTCCTATTAACTACATTGCATGCGAATCGCACACAAATTCTGATGGCTCTGCCGTGCAGATTTCTCCTGCACACAAAACCGCACAGGATTTCTGACAAGGGGAAACAGGCTCATCCACTTGTATTGGTTATGTGAATCTGCATGCAGAAAACGCATGCAGATTCACACAAGTGGAAACGGGCCCTGAAGAATGAAACAGAGAGCAGGGTAGGTGTTTTCTTTAATGTCCCCACTGATATATATGGTAAAATACATGAGGGTGCTTCGTCTCTGGTTCACTTTAAAGGCTAAGGAATAGTAGGACAAGCTGGGCAATATGCAAGGGAATACCGGGACCTGTAGCAGAAGATCCAGGTGGCGGACGGCAAGGGACCGATTAGACTGAAGGGGGCTGGAGGAAGCCCAAGGTATGTACATTTTTTTCTTATATCATCAGCTCAGGTACACTTTAATCCCTTCATACTTACATCTATCCACCAGCAGGTGGCCCTCTGCAGATTTTTGAAGTGCCTTGCAATTCCTTGTTTAGGACTTCAACCCTTAACATCAGCTGTTATCACTTATTGACTGTGAAATGCATATTATGCAGCATTCCTGCTGGCTTCATGAACTGTTCTCTAGTCTAGCGATTTGGTCAGGATGTTGTTTCTTGCTGTGCGATTCCTTGTTTACCATATGTATGCAGTTTTTCACTAGTGCATAGTGATGGTCAGGTCTGGAAGAATTAATGGAAAAGCATGTGATCAGTTTGGTCTGGTGACAGATCTGCAAGTATCTGATTAGCTAGTCATGATTATGTGCTAACAGCAGAATGTGAGCACAGCAAATCAGAGCTTTGGAAATCTATCAGCTGATCAAACAAATCACATGCTTCTCCGTGAGTTCTCCTAGAAATGACCATCAAAGCAAGTTGTGCATAGAGAACTTCTTTTCAATCTTATCACTTGTCTTCAATATATTGCTGACAAAAGTGATCACCTGCTTACTGCCTGTGAGGCCCAGCAAATGAATATAGTGCACACACACCTGTACTTGCCTCATCCCTACACTGCTGTACGTGGTGATAGGAGTTTGTGTTTTAGAAATTTCAGAAATTACCACTAAACTTAATCAGAAGTGTAACTTCCCTAAACTGTACTGAGTCACTTTTAAAAGAACTAAAGCACAATCAAATTACTGTTGATATTTCAACACAATTCCCAGGGATTTCCCATTGCTCAGCTAACACATGATATGCCCACATATTTAACAAGGGTGTTGTAATCCTACAAATCGTTTAGTAATGAAAGCACTAAAGTGTAAAAACAGTAACCCGTAAAAATTAGCCTAAAGTAACCATACTAAAGCCAGCAGCACAAACCAAATTATATGCAATACTATGCAAAGCATGTACGCAGCACTGGACATCCCCAGTCTCCATAAGAAATATATAAATACAGAGGGGCTGCAGCACACAACAGGTAAACAGTGACAGGGGCTCTTGGCTACGCTTTAATGCGCTTAAGTTCACCAACTGGTTAAAGCGTAACCAAGAGCCCCTGTCACTATTTTCCTGTTGTGTGCTGCAGCCCCTCTGTACTTATATATTTCTTATGGGGACTGGGGTTCTCCAGTGCTGCATGCTTGCTTTGCATAATATTGCATATAATTTGGTTTGTGCTACTCATCCCTTGGCTTATATTATTTTCCCCTGTGAGCGTGCATAGCCACACCCACCTCTAGCACAGTTAAGCATATAAATGATCGGAGCTTAGTCAGTAGCTAGCAGAAGGTGAGGCCTTTTTAATTTTCGTTTTCCCATTTAGTTGACTCTTGGGCAATTGGAATGATTCCCACTAGAGCGCTAATAAAAAAAAAACTAGCATTTTTGCATGGTTAGAGTAGGACTCACCAGATTGGGGACATTTTGGCGAAGTTGGAGAGCTTAAAGGGACTCCGAGCTCATTTAAAAAATAAAAGTTGTATTCACCCGGGGCTTTTTCCAGCCCAGTGCTGGTCGGGAGGTCCCACGACGGCGTCCTGGCTCCTTTCCTACTCCCCGCTCCGGAATGGCTGACCGGCCGCAGCCCGAGCGACACTCGGCTGAGTGTCGGGCTGCTCCTTTCGCGTATGATGCGGCTGACGTCACACGCCGGCCGCCTCGCGTCATCACGGCGGCCGGCGTGGCAGTACTGCGCACGCGCGCTTTAATCGCGCATGCGCAGTACTTTCACGCCGGCCGCCGTGATGACGCGAGGCGGCCGGCGTGTGACGTCAGCCGCGTCATACGCGGAAGGAGCAGCCCGACACTCGGCCGAGTGTCGCCCGGGCTGCGGCCGGTCAGCCATTCCGGAGCGGGGAGTAGGAAAGGAGCCAGGACGCCGTTGTGGGACCTCCCGACCAGCACTGGGCTGGAAAAAGCCCTGGGTGAGTACAAGTTTTATTTTTTAGATGAGCTCGGAGTCCCTTTAAGAGCGTTAAAGCGTCACTGCTTTGTTGTGGTGTGCATGATAGATAGAGAGATATATATCTCTGTCTACCTACATAGATAGATAGATAGGCCTCTATTCATAAAACTTTACCGCAAGTTTACCATTTAAAACAGCTGACTTTCCCGACCATTTAGCAAAGTGTGCATTCATAAAAGCTGTTTCCGCATGGAGAGGGAGAGAGAGAGAGAGAGAGAGAGAGAGAGAAGTATTTACAGCACATCACTTTTTCCATATTTTGCTTTGTTGAAGCCATTTTAAGATCTAAAGCGATGCTCAATCGGATTCAAGTCTAGCTGCGCCACACAAGGACATTCACAGAGTAGCAACAACATGGCTGCCTGATCGATCTTTCAATTGATTTCCAGAGGAAAGGATGTCAGGAATGCTGGAATATCTTGTTGCAAAGGCCCGATCGTAGCAATAATGGCATTTCATATAACGACTGACGGACCCCCAGCCAGTGTCCCCCTTCCACAACTGTTTGTCACTCAGCCACACTGACAATCATTAAAACTACTCAAATTAATCTGATCAAAAGTTTACATACCGCATAATCTTGCACTTCTTAATTAGTTTGAGTACTGCTGATTGGCATTCGTAAAGGGAATCGGAAGTGAAAATAAACTTATGATATAATGAATTGTAATGTGTAGTATAGCTAAGAAATATAGCATTAATATAGCACTAAGGAAAGAGTCTCATATCGTTTCTAGTACAGTTCATATTTTCTGAAGCACTTATACATCAAAGAAAGTGGAAAACTGCTTCAGATAAGGTTTTACCGCTGGCAAGTTCAAATGGTCATTAGGTCTGCTTTGTTTCATAGGTTAGAAATACAGTGTGTGGTTTGTAATTGCAAATATGACAAGGATGCATTAATATAAATAAAAAGCTATACAACTGAAAATAGAAATATGAGACTTTTCTTTGCTACTAATGTTCTTTTAATCATCTGTACTGCACATAATTTATTATATCATGAGGGTTTTTAAGTGTCACTAATTCCTTGAATATTTTCTTATATCCTTTCCTGTTTTATAGAGTAAACTACATTTTCCCACAGATCCTTTGACATTTAAAATTTTTTTTTTTTTTTTTTTTTTTTTTTTTTTTTTTTTAGTACAAAGAGTCTGAATAAAAATTTTCAAACAGGATAACAAATAGGTTAAGGGCCCGTTCAGACTACAAAATGCGGACCGCAACGCATGCGGACCGCAACGCATGCGGACCGCAACGCGTACGAACGCACGCATGTCCGCGTTCGTATGCGTTGCGTGGCTGATCCCATCACTGAAAAGTGAATGGGACAGCCGCGCGTTTTTGTAAAATCTGCGTGCAGCATGCGTTCCCGGACCACACAGGTCCGGAACGCATGCTGTGTGAACATCAGACATTGCACTCTATGCAATGTCTGATGTCGTGCGTTTTGGCCACCTGCACGCGTTTCCAAAACGCGGCTGGAAACGCGTGCAGTGTGAACGGGCCCTAAATGAGAAAGTGATTAGCCACAGAAAAGCTGATATTTAAACCACAGACCACAAACGCCACGTTTAGAATACGCGTCAATGGTTAGGAAGGGAGTGGTACAGAGTTTTATCAGAGTACTTCGTACGCTATCACATGACTGCAACTCATCACTATGTCTTCACTTCTGCTGTTACCAGAAAGGAAACTGCACAGCAAATATGTTAAAGTAAATTTACCACATGGACAGCACATTTAAATAAAGAAAATGTAGCGATGCACCCGCCCAGTGCAAAGCAACAATAGAACATTTGCTTTGGTGAAGTTAGGAACCCTCGCAAACCATAGCACTGAAATGTGTGGTCCTCTGTTAGCCTTAAAGGGGCACATACACTGGTCGATTTGCCATCAGATCGACCAACAGATAGCCTTTACTGCAAACAGATTGTGAATCGATTTCAGCATGACGCAAGACGCGTCATGCGGACGCGCTTTACAACGGTGAATGCGGAAAAAGAGGACGCTTTGCCGGAGGACGACTGGCAGTCGGCCGAAAACGAAACTTAGCCGCGGAGGGAGACCGGAGGGCACCGAAGGACCGGCGCGGGCACAGGACGGCTGCAGGAGGCTTGGGAAAGCCCCAGGTAAGTGAATTTTTTTTTGGGCCCACAGTTAAGGTTCCCTTTAAAGGAAACATCCAAGGAAAAAAAAAAAAAAACCCCACTTACCTGGGGCTTCCTCCAGCCCCTGGCAGTCGTTTTGTGACCTCGCCGCAGCTCCGGTGGCTCCCAGTGTCCTTCGCTGCAGAAGAGGTCGGCTCTTGTGTGCTCCACGGCGCCGGTCACGTGGTCCGGCCGACATAATCAGGATTGTACTGCGCAGGCGCAGTGGCTCTGCACCTGCGTAGTATAATCCTGATGACGTCGGCTGGACCACGTGACCTGCACGGTGGAGCGCAGAAGAAGCTTCTGCAGTGGGGAAGACCGTGAGCCACCGGAGCTGCGGTGAGGGCACAGAACGACTGCCAGGGGCTGGAGGAGGCCCCAGGTAAGTGGAGTTTGTTTGCTTTTTTAGCTTGGACCTTCACTTTAAAGCAAGCCCGTGCTTGAGAGAAAAATTACTTACCTCTGTAGAGGGAAGGATCTGGATGAACCAGAGGCTGCTCCAGTCCTTCTGCACAACTGCTCGCCCCTGCCCTTTGCTTCTTCATGGATGTGCTCTTTTCCCTGTATGAGCCCGACCGCACTGCACAGACAATACGGCGTGTTGCTTGCCCAGTAGCACAAAGCTGCTCATGCATGGAGGAAAAAAGTCATGCATGAGCAGGTCAGTGCTGCTGCACTGGGGTGGGCTGTACTTGCATCTGTGCAGTGCAGCCACACACTGACAGGAACACGGCTGCAAGAATACATTCCACAAGGCTTGACCAATTGATCAAAGGGTCTCAGAGCTGGAACAGCAAGGTCAAGGAGGATGGGGGAAGCCTCAGGAATATCCAGATGCATCTTTATACTGAGGTAAGTAACTTTTGCTGACATTTTCAACACATGACCAAATTTCTCTCTAAAACTCAAAAGATTACTGATGGACAAAAGTTGCAACAAAGTCTTAATTTAACTTTATAAAAAGGTACAACATATCTTTGTTTATTCCTCTGTAACCCATTAAGTTGATAGGCAAGTTAGGTAAATAAATGCAATTACTGAGAGATAGCTAGATTGTTTGCTACCCTATTTTTTTTAACTTGCAAGGACACATACTACTTAGAATATACATTATATTAGATCATGGGGTATTTTTATTTTTGCTGTGCTGATATTATGGTAAGTGGATACACTGTTAACCCTGACACCTGCAGTAGGTATGGTATCTTCCAGGATGTTCAGTCTAATTGACCCAAAAAGATCATTTGGATGTTACCTCTAGATGGACTTTTTTGCTGCAAGTAATCTCCAGGTTACAGGTCCTGAGATAGTTCCGCTAGTGATATAAAGAACAGAGGAGTCCACAGTTGAAAGGAGCTGAGACAATGGCAAGGATGAGGGGACGGTCTGGAGATCAATAGCAGATGGCTGAGTAGACGAGGTCAAATAGCAAGTCAAGGTTGAGGCAGGTTGTTAACTGGCTAGGCTGGTATAGAGGCAGAAAATCAGGGCTGGCAGCAGACAAGGCAAAATCAATATTCAGACAGGTCAGCAACAGGAGTGGAGAACAAGAAGAGGTCTGGAAAGTTGCTGTTGCATGCTTGTTTAGGGTCTATGGTTAAAAGTATTAGATGCAGATGATCAGCAGGATAGCCAGGCAACTGGACTGCTTAAAATGAACTAAATATGGCAGCCTACATATCCATCTCACTTCAGTTGTCCTTTAGTGCAAACAACACTGGTATTCGTTGCATCCGTGCACAATGTTCTGCGCATCTATGTAATGCACATTGTTGCACAACCACCCCCTCCCATGCCAGAAAAGAGCATGAAAGAAGGGCCACTTTCATGAAAGTAAACCTGCCTGTGCACACCTGAACCCCTTATCCCATCAGCACCCAGCAGAGGAAGAAACCAGGAGGAGATGGGAGGTGGGTACCAGCCAGTTTCTTCCCAATGAACTAAGCTGACCCCGCCCACCTTCCTACCTGTGCTCCACAGAAAGAAACAGAGGAGGGCATATGTGGTCTGATGACTGTGCAGAAGAAAAAAACTCTGTGCACAAATCTCTAATATATGCAACTGACTTTTCCAAAGGGAATTTTTTTTAACAGCTGCATCAAATATAAAATCAATTATTGTTACTGACTACACATCAATTGGGGATATGCCTGCTAACATTTTCCTCTGCAGTAGAAGTACTCCAGTGTTCTCCCCAGGCTCTTTTAGCCGGGTGCTCCACCCGGCTAGATTTGGTGACCACCCGGCTGTCATCGGCTCACCTCCTATGCTGTAAGCAGAGTTGCCCTGCATTTTCATCTCAACCCACCCGGCTACTTTTTCATGCCACCCGGCTACTATTTCATGCCACCCGGCTGGAAAAAAATTCTGGGGAGAACACTGTACTCACATGTTACAAAATGTATGTCCTGTGGTTCTATTTTTGCAAAATCCCATTCACTGTTCAGCTATTCTGCTCTGGAATAATGATCTCATTCAAGGAAAAAAAGAGACAGCAATGGCAATAGCAAATGACCACAATATATATTTTTACATTGCAAATTAATGCACTTAATATAATAATACTTGGGGGGGGGGGGGGGGGGGGGCATGGCCAAGTTTCAAACTATCAAACCAATCATTCTACCAACTAGTCAACAGTGTCATAGCTTTAATTCATTCTCCCAAAGCTTTCCTGATTAATGCAAATTGTATGCACTATAAATGGGAGGCTGAATTAGTAGGACTCACTGAACTACTAGGTTGAGTACAGTAATTTATTAGTCAGTGGCAGTCCTGTACTATAAACGTTGTGCTGATCGTAGTGATTAGGGGCACGCCTAGGAATACTGTATATATGGCATATGTGTGCGTATGGATCAGTGCAGTGTCAGCAGCAGAGCATGCGATTTGAAAAGCTCACCCACAGAATGAAACGTCCCAGCTGGCAGAGCTGATAGCAGTTACACAGCCATGCCTCCTATGCCCGCAGGATTATATCAGGTCTACAACACAGATCCCAGCGCTCACCTTCTCTCTCTTGTCCCAGCTGTACTGCTTGCTCTCCTCCCCGTCCTGCTGCTGCAGCTCCCCAGCTGCAGAATCCTTGGCACTCGCCTTCCTCTTTGCTTTCTTGGAGAAAAAGCAACCCATCTCTGAGACTTATGTATAAAATACAGTTAGCGACGAGTGATCGGCTCACACTAGATTCGGGGATCCCACCAACGCCACCTCCCTCTCCTCCTACCTCCCTATTACTACTATAAGACACACAATGCGCACGCGCCGCTCGCTCCCGGCGGACTCTGAAGCTGCGCGATCACGTAGCAATGCATATGCAGCTGCCCAGCAACAGAACTGCTTCGTGACGTCGTCGACAGTCGTGCGCGCCCGTGCGTCCGCCCTGCCTCAGTTTCCTGTGTCTTTTTTTTTTTTTTGTTACCAATGCAAAAAAACTTTATTACTGGAGTAACTTGTTCACAGGAAGTGGTATATTTGCAAAGACCTAATGTTAGAAAGGAAAGTATAGCTTCCAACAGTTCTCTTTGGGAACCAATTCCGTCTGTCCATCTTTCATCTTCATTTGTCCCTCTCCCAAGACTGATGTACAGACCTATGCCAATATATGTATTTTTCTAATGAAAAATGTGACTAATTGACACTACACTGTTTTCCCATCACTTTCAACTGATATATTTCTTGTTTTCGAGTGTTAATATGAAGAAAAACTTGATGATTGAAAGGACCAGTGTAGTTTGAACTACCATTGTCTTTCTCTTTTGCTTATGAATTCATTGCTCGGTGGTGAGGTGCATTAAAAATACCGCACTCCACTGCCCCGATATGAAAGGGCCCTCAGGCTTTCCTCTCCCTGATTTACAGTCTGACATTTATCACATGGTGACATTTTTACTGCTGGCAGGTGATGTCAATCGAGGGAGATGCTGCTTGCTTTTTTGGCAATTGGAAACAGCTGTAAACAGCTATTTCCCATAATGCAACGAGGTTAACAGACAGGAAACTGCCAGGACCATAGTCCTCACAGTTTCCTGTGGGAGGGGTTTCACCACAATATTAGCCATACAGAGCCCCCTGATGATCCGTTTGTGAAAAGGAATAGATTTCTCATGTAAAGCGGGGTATCAGCTAATGATTGGGATGAAGTTCAATTCTTGGTCACGGTTTATCTTGAAACTTTTTGGAAATTCCCTGCAAAGTGAAACCAAGTTAAAACTTGAGGGTTTTTTTTAGGATTTCCGTAAACTGTGATGAAGATTTTTTTTATCCTATAATGATCATCATGCTGTGGCTGATCTTTTAGAGCTCTAGTTTTGAGTTTAGTTAAAGACTGTGACATCTGGTGCAAATCTGCATGTAAGGAAACTGTGTGATTCCCTCAAGTTTGACCCCTGCCTTATGCTAGGTACACACCATACATTTTTTCGGCTGATGGATGGCTTAATAGATAAATTCCGTCATGTCCAATATTATTTCTGATCGTTTTTCTGGTCGATTTCTCTTAGAAGTGAATGGAAATTGATAAGAAAAGATAAAATAATTGAGCAGAGAATTGATCGGACGGAAAATCGACCGGAAAAATGCATCGTGTGTAACTAGCATTAGAAGAGGAGTTAAAAATCTGACAAATATGACTAGTTTCTGGCTAATCCATTTTATCATGGGTAATCCTCAGGGTTTTCTTTATTTCAAAAGCACTTACTGGATGACAGTTGCTCAGTCCAACTGTCAAAATATGTACAAATGAGTAGGGAGCTCAGCGAGCATCTTTGTGTAGATTCTTTCCAGGCAGTGGGTTTGTAAGAAATCAAGGAAATACTCAGAATCCCTTATGAGGAGATGCAATAGTCCAACAACAATAAGATTTGTCAGATTATTTACTACTTACAGTAAGTGACAGGAACGTAGAAAAAAAGTAATTTGTAATATTGTACTCTGGCATGAAAGCAGAATTTTTTTGTGAATAGTGTAACGGCATGGAGATTAAAGCCAGCATAGATTTTATTCCAACAAGATTCCAAGATGTGGTTCGCAGAAGAAGCCTTTCACCTCAGTCTCTCAGGACTAGCCACTTGCACTACATTACACTAGGCAATTAGGTGCAATTAAAGAACAGGATCTAGAATGTACATATCGCAAGCGTGGCCCCATATTTGCCTAGTTTTCCTATGGGAAATAAAAAAAACCCCATGAGATTTGCACGAGTTTTTGATTTTTTGGGGGGAAAACACTAAAAAACATTTTTTATAATGTATTTGCACTTGATGATTATGCATATTTATGCATATTATGCATCTGTATTAAAATGCAAAACAGAAACCCACGAAAACACATTAAATGCACCCCAAAAAACAGGAACGCAGGACAAAATGCAGAAAGGGCAGAAAACTGATTTGACCAATGACAAACAATGCATAGAGTTGTGTATAAGACGGCAATTGTCAAATAATCTTTAATTTACAAAATTGCATTTGTGTCTATTGTGTATGTACCGCATTTCTCCCCTATATACACTGATATTTACTGGGAAACCAGAGGGCAGAATCAGGGCAGTTTCTAGGCTAAATTGCACCCATGGTGAGGGCGTAAAAATTGTAACACCTATCCCTCCCAACCCCCGTGGACTCACGAACCCTTACTCTTTAGGGACAGTCTCACAGCCACAGGTAGATCTGTCTACTTACTGGTGGCCAGCTGCTCATCCAGGAAGAAGCAAGAACCAGGAAAACACACTGGCAAAGAGAGCCCGGAAAGCCGACTCCTCCATGGGCGCCACGCGCACTGACAGCCTCGGTACCACTACAGGACATCAGGTGTCATCACCGTAATGATGACTTGACGTCTGATGCAGGCAGCCTAGGAGGAGTCAAGGAAGGTGATTGAGCTGGTAATCTTTTTACATTTAGCTGCACCGAGCGTCACCAGTAGTGTTTAGCGAACATCTAGATGTTCGGGTTCGGGCCGAACAGGCCGAACATGGCCGCGATGTTCGGGTGTTCGAGCCGAACTCCGAACATATTGGAAGTCAATGGGGACCCGAACTTTCGTGCTTTGTAAAGCCTCCTTACATGCTACATACCCCAAATTTACAGGGTATGTGCACATTGGGAGTGGGTACAAGAGAAAAAAAAAATTAGCAAAAAGGGCTTATAGTTTTTGAGAAAATCGATTTTAACGTTTCAAAGGGAAAACTGTCTTTTAAATGCGGGAAATGTCTGTTTTCTTTGCACAGGTAACATGCTTTTTGTCGGCATGCAGTCATAAATGTAATACAGATAAGAGGTTCCAGGAAAAGGGACCGGTAACGCTAACCCAGCAGCAGCACACGTGATGGAACAGGAGGAGGGCGGCGCAGGAGGAGAAGGCCACGCTTTGAGACACAACAACCCAGGCCTTGCATGAGGACAAGAAGCGTGCGGATAGCAATTTGCATTTTGTCGGCATGCAGTCATAAATGTAATACAGATGAGAGGTTCCAGGAAAAGGGACCGGTAACGCTAACCCATCACAGATGTTCATTGTTCATGTTACTTGGTCTGGGTCCGGGAGTGTTGCGTAGTCGTTTCCAATCCAGGATTGATTCATTTTAATTTGAGTCAGACGGTCTGCATTTTCTGTGGAGAGGCGGATACGCCGATCTGTGAGGATGCCTCCGGCAGCACTGAAACAGCGTTCCGACATAACGCTGGCTGCCGGGCAAGCCAGCGCCTCTATTGCGTACATTGCCAGTTTGTGCCAGGTGTCTAGCTTCGATACCCAATAGTTGAAGGGTGCAGATGGATTGTTCAACAGAGCTATGCCATCTGACATGTAGTCCTTGACCATCTTCTCCAGGCGATCGGTGTTGGAGGTGGATCTGCACGCTTGCTGTTCTGTGTGCTGCTGCATGGGTGTCAGAAAATTTTCCCACTCCAAGGACACTGCCGATACCATTCTCTTTTGGGCACTAGCTGCGGCTTGTGTTGTTTGCTGCCCTCCTGGTCGTCCTGGGTTTGCGGAAGTCAGTCTGTCAGCGTACAACTGGCTAGAGGAGGGGGAGGATGTCAATCTCCTCTCTAAAGTCTCCACAAGGGCCTGCTGGTATTCTTCCATTTTGACCTGTCTGACTCTTTCTTCAAGCAGTTTTGGAACATTGTGTTTGTACCGTGGATCCAGAAGGGTATAAACCCAGTAATTGGTGTTGTCCAGAATGCGCACAATGCGTGGGTCGCGTTCAATGCAGCCCTAGGCCTAAGAGGTCATAGCCTAGGGTCACAAAAACCTGTTTATTTGGGCAATTTCAATGGTAGTGATGCTGACGTACATAAATCTCAGCCATGGCCATTAGCAACGTCTGAATTTCACGAAATGTCTCATGCAGGTAGAAGACATATTGTTAGACTTGGATTCCAAAGATGGGGTCCCTACATCTCTGCAAACCAGAGTTACAGGGGTCCAAAATTGGTAAAATCCCCCATAGGCTTTCATTGCCTCCCTATTTCACTTTACAAAATCTCACATCTTTTCAAAGGGCAATTGCTCAGCAGTGGCAAATTTTCTAGCATTGTAGGGACCCTTAGGGGGAACATGACTGGTGAGTTTCGGGCCCCTAGGCCAAAGAGGTCATAGCCTAGGGTCACAAAAACCTGTTTATTTGGGCTATTTCAATGGTAGTGATGCTGACGTACATAAATCTCAGCCATGGCCGTTAGCAACGTCTGAATTTCACGAAATGTCTCATGCAGGTAGAAGACATATTGTTAGACTTGGATTCCAAAGATGGGGTCCCTACATCTCTGCAAACCAGAGTTACAGGGGTCCAAAATTGGTAAAATCCCCCCATAGGCTTTCATTGCCTCCCTATTTCACTTTCCAAAATCTCACATCTTTTCAAAGGGCAATTGCTCAGCAGTGGCAAATTTTCTAGCATTGTAGGGACCCTTAGGGGGAACATGACTGGTGAGTTTCGGGCCCCTAGGCCAAAGAGGTCATAGCCTAGGGTCACAAAAACCTGTTTATTTGGGCAATTTCATTGGTAGTGATGCTGACGTACATAAATCTCAGCCATGGCCGTTAGCAACGTCTGAATTTCACGAAATGTCTCATGCAGGTAGAAGACATATTGTTAGACTTGGATTCCAAAGATGGGGTCCCTACATCTCTGCAAACCAGAGTTACAGGGGTGCAAAATTGGTAAAATCCCCCATAGGCTTTCATTGCCTCCCTATTTCACTTTCCAAAATCTCACATCTTTTCAAAGGGCAATGGCTCAGCAGTACCAAATTTTCTAGCATTGTAGGGACTCTTAGGGGGATCATGACTGGTGAGTTTTGCCACTGCTGAGCCATTGCCCTTTGAAATGGTGTGAGATTTTGGAACGGTAAATAGTAGGCCCAATGAAAGCCTATGGGGGATTTTACCAATTTTGGAGCCCTGTAACTCTGGTTTGCAGAGATGTAGAGACCCCATCTTTAGAATCCAAGTCTAACAATATGTCTTCTACCTGCATGAGACATTTCGTGAGATTCAGACGTTGCTAACGGCCATTGCTGCGATTTATGTACGTCAGACTCGCCACCATTGAAATTGCCCACATAAACAGGTTTTTGTGACCCTAGGCTATGACCTCTTTGGCCTAGGGGCCCAAAACTCACCAGTCATGTTCCCCCTAAGGGTCCCTACAATGCTAGAAAATTTGCCACTGCTGAGCAATTGCCCTTTGAAAAGATGTGAGATTTTGGAAAGTGAAATAGGGAGGCAATGAAAGCCTATGGGGGATTTTTCCAATTTTGGACCCCTGTAACTCTGTTTTGCAGAGATGTAGGGACCCCATCTTTGGAATCCAAGTCTAACAATATGTCTTCTACCTGCATGAGACATTTCGTGAAATTCAGACGTTGCTAACGGCCATGGCTGAGATTTATGTACGTCAGCATCACTACCATTGAAATAGCCCAAATAAACAGGTTTTTGTGACCCTAGGCTATGACCTCTTTGGCCTAGGGGCCCGAAACTCACCAGTCATGTTCCCCCTAAGGGTCCCTACAATGCTAGAAAATTTGCCACTGCTGAGCAATTGCCCTTTGAAAAGATGCGAGATTTTGGAAAGTGAAATAGGGAGGCAATGAAAGCCTATGAGGGATTTTACCAATTTTGGACCCCTGTAACTCTGGTTTGCAGAGATGTAGGGACCCCATCTTTGGAATCCAAGTCTAACAATATGTCTTCTACCTGCATGAGACATTTCGTGAAATTCAGACGTTGCTAACGGTCATGGCTGAGATTTATGTACGTCAGCATCTTCGGCCTAGGACTGCATTGAACGCGACCCACGCATTGTGCGCATTCTGGACAACACCAATTAATGGGTTTATACCCTTCTGGATCCACAGTACAAACACAATGTTCCAAAACTGCTTGAAGAAAGAGTCAGACAGGTCAAAATGGAAGAATACCAGCAGGCCCTTGTGGAGACTTTAGAGAGGAGATTGACATCCTCCCCCTCCTCTAGCCAGTTGTACGCTGACAGACTAACTTCCGCAAACCCAGGACGACCATGAGGGCAGCAAACAACACAAGCCGCAGCTAGTGCCCAAAAGGGAATGGTATCGGCAGTGTCCTTGGAGTGGGAAAATTTTCTGACACCCTTGCAGCAGCACACAGAACAGCAAGCGTGCAGATCCACCTCCAACACCGATCGCCTGGAGAAGATGGTCAAGGACTACATGTCAGATGGCATAGCTGTGTTGAACAATCCATCTGCACCCTTCAACTATTGGGTATCGAAGCTAGACACCTGGCACGAACTGGCAATGTACGCAATAGAGGTGCTGGCTTGCCCGGCAGCCAGCGTTATGTCGGAACGCTGTTTCAGTGCTGCCGGAGGCATCGTCACAGATCGGTGTATCCGCCTCTCCACAGAAAATGCAGACCGTCTGACTCAAATTAAAATGAATCAATCCTGGATTGGAATCGACTACGCAACACTCCCGGACCCCAACCAAGTAACATGAACAATGAACATCTGTGATGGGTTAGCGTTTCCGGTCCCTGTTTATTGAACCTCTCATCTGTATTACATTTATGACTGCATGGCGACAAAATGCAAATTGCTATCCGCACGCTTCTTGTCCTCATGCAAGGCCTGGGTTGTTGTGTCTCAAAGCGTGGCCTTCTCCTCCTGCGCCGCCCTCCTCCTGTTCCATCACGTGTGCTGCTGCTGGGTTAGCGTTACCGGTCCCTTTTCCTGGAACCTCTCATCTGTATTACATTTATGACTGCATGCCGACAAAATGCAAATTGCTATCCGCACGCTTCTTGTCCTCATGCAAGGCCTGGGTTGTTGTGTCTCAAAGCGTGGCCTTCTCCTCCTGCGCCGCCCTCCTCCTGTTCCATCACGTGTGCTGCTGCTGGGTTAGCGTTACCGGTCCCTTTTCCTGGAACCTCTTATCTGTATTACATTTATGACTGCATGCCGACAAAAAGCATGTTACCTGTGCAAAGAAAACAGACATTTCCCGCATTTAAAAGACAGTTTTCCATTTGAAACTTTAAAATCGATTTTCTCAAAAACTATAAGCTCTTTTTGCAAAAAAAATTTTCCTCTTGTACCCACTCCCAAGGTGCACATACCCTGTAAATTTGGGGTATGTAGCATGTAAGGAGGCTTTACAAAGCACGAAAGTTCGGGTCCCCATTGACTTCCAATATGTTCGGAGTTCAGCTCGAACACCCGAACATCGCGGCCATGTTCGGCCCGAACCCGAACATCTAGATGTTCGCCCAACACTACACGTGACCCGTTTGGCCAATCACAGCGCTAGCCGAACGTTCGGGTAACGTTCGGCCATGCGCTCTTAGTTCGGCCATATGGCCGAACAGTTTGGCCGAACACCATCAGGTGTTCGGCCGAACTCGAACATCACTTGAACAGGGTGATGTTCTGCAGAACCCGAACAGTGGCGAACACTGTTCGCCCAACACTAGTCACCAGCTCCCTATCAGTTATATCCTTCTGCCTGCGCCCCCCTTCTTCTGCTTGCTGGTTTGCGCCCAGGGCGGTCGCGCCGCCTGCACTGCCCAAGAAATGCCCTGGACAGAATGTCACATTGTGAGGAGGTGGGGCTAGCAAAGAGCAGTGCATATTTAATTAAAAGGCATGGCAGCACACACAGACTTACAGCAGGCAAGCTCCCTCATGAGTCAGGCAGAAGCAGCAGAGCAGAAGGAGAAATTGTAAAATATTAGCTGAGTGTAGAGCTGATGCTGCCCCCTACAGTCTGCTGCCCTGAATCATGTGATTCAGTCTAGGGCCGTCCCTGGAACCAAGTATAGACTTGGTATAATATTTGTTAAAATACTGGTAGCAATTTGAGCTAGTCTGGTGTGGATTATTCTTCTCTCAAAAAAAATGATTTAATGTATTTACCATACTAGTGATTACACGAATCAACCAGAAAGGAAATTTACAATTCCCTGGGAATTTTGACATGTATCTTTAATTTCAAAGGTCTATTAATTATCCCACCATTTTATAGGTTGCCAGAGGGGTCAACAAATTGATGTTATTCATAGTTCAGTTCCCTAGTCGCCATCGTTAAGGGCCCTGAGCCCACTATCGCAGTTGTCTGCTTCTGTCCGCTTTTCAGAATCTGTGTTGCTGAAAAGTGGACACAACTGCGACAGTGGGCTCAGGCAAGTACTGTATATATTTATGATTGTTTCCTATAAATTAGGCCCGGTTCACATTAGCGTTCCCTGTCCGGATCCGCCTGATCGGATCCGGACCGTATACTGTACAAACGGAACGTACGTTCCGCATAGCAATGCAAAGGCTATGCGGACGTTCACATGCGTACGTTCCGTACAGAATGGAGCCGGATCGGATCTGGACTCCGGAGGCTTTTCCAACATGCGCTATTTTTTGGGTCCGGATCATCCGGCCCACGCACCCGGACCGGATCCTGACTGCACCATGCGGATATAGAAACCTATGGGGAACGGAAAGCACAGAACACACTGGAGACAAACACCTGACGTTCTACCCCACTTCCTATGCGTATCATAGCGGCCATTTCGGATGGGGAAACATGGGCCCAGCATATCTGAAGTGGAGCAGCAGTGACACACGTGCTGGAGCTGTTTGGCAGTCGGGAGGTGGAGGTGAGGCCTACAGCGGAGGACCTGATTGTACAGGTGCACCAGCTGCTGACCCCAACAACTTTAAAGGTATTTTGTTATTTTTTTACGATCCGGATCCGGATGGCAGCCTGATGCAGTCCTGATGCAAACGGACCGGATCCGGATCAGAACCGTTCGGTTCCAATCCGGATCAGGTCCCGATACAATCCGGATCCGGTCCGTTTGCATGCCAAAACGCAAGTGTGAACGGGGCCTTATTGTTCTGTATCTACTTTCTCATTAGAGGGAAAACAGTTTGGTAAGTTGGTTAGTTAAATTATTATGAAGATTGTGCCTTGAAGTAAAACAGTAAAAGTGAACAACTCAGGAATGTAAAAGCAAACAACAGATGTTGTTGAAGTGGGAGAAGCAACTGTACGGTAGTTTGAATCCATATATCCCATGAATGAGTTCATTGAGAGAGGTGCATGCTCATCATAGTCATTTTAGGCACTCATCCAAGACTTAGAAATTACATTCCAAAGTGTGAATGCTGTCATATTACACTGTACATGTGGATGAATTGCTGTTTCAATCCCCTCCATATCCAGGACTGAAGAAAAAAAAATCTGGGATCTCTCTTTAAAGCCCTAGCTCTGCCTCCTTTGTAATATAAGAGCACAGTTGCATGAATTAGCAATGCACAATATATGCACATTGCATGCATGTACATTATGCAATATATTTAAAGCTCTTGTACATTATGCAATATATTTAAAGTTAGGTCCTTATTGCCAGTAGAGTGGGAGTTTCCTCCCCAGCACACATATCACTTAGCACAGCCCACCTCCTCCTACTGGAGCAGTACAGCATTTCAGATTCACTCCGTTCAGTGTGTTATGAAGTATGTTTTGACATTCACCCTGTTCTGAACATAAAAACTAAACTTTGCCTTTGTAACACATACTTAACCTGCTACAACTAAACCATCATAACCTTTAGGTTAGCCACAGGTCCTTATTCAATTCACTTTTTCTCCTAGGAGGTCATTTTTCATCTTCTGTTTAAAGGACAACTGTAGTGAGAGGTATAAGGAGGCTGCCATATTTACTTCCTTTTAAGTAATACCATTTGCCTGGCAGTCCCGCTGATCATCTGCCTCTAATACTTTTAGCCATAGACCCTGAACAAGCATGCAGCAGATCAGATGTTTCTGACATTATTGTCAGATCTGACAAGATTAGCCGCATGCTTGTTTCTGGTGTGATTCAGACACTCCTGCAGCCAAATAGATCATCTGGGCTGCCAGGCAACTGGTATTGTTTAAAAGTAAATAAATATGGCAGCCTCCATATTCCTCTCACTTCAGTTGTCCTTTAAAACAATCTTTTAGCACTCTGCAATTGAAAAGTACCAAAAAGTGGGTGAAAAGGTACCATTAAAATAATTCTGAGTACTTTCTTGCTCGATGAAGGCTTAAAGAGGGTCTGAAGCCTACAAAAATACCTCTTTTTAGTTGTCAGTCCTCTTCAGCATTAAGGCCATAGCTGAAACTCCGTATCCCGTGGCTGAACGCTCAATTAATACCCCCGAAATCCCGGGGTAAAATTCCACCACTTTCCAAGTCGTGACTTTTGCTGCCTAGGGAAGGCAGAGCTTTGCGTTGTAGCTCTGCCTCCAGTTGCATCAATCTCCGCAGATCTCCGCCTCCTCCTGCCCCTCTCAGTGAAAGAAGACTGAGAGGGGCGGGAGGAGGCAGAGATCTGCGGAGATTGATGCCAGTAGAGGCAGAGCTGCTGCGCAAAGCTCTGCCTCTTCCAGAAAGGAGCCTCAAACTTTGCCCCGGGGATTTTGGGGGTATTGAGCATTCAGCCGCAGGGATGCAGCGTTTCAGCTATGGCCTTTAGGGCCCGTTTCCACTAGAGCGAATCTGCATGCAGATTCGCATAGGCAATACAAGTGGATGGGATTGTTTCCACTTGTCAGGATTTCTGAGCGTTTTTCTGTGCAGAAAAAATCTGCATGACAGAGCCATCAGAATTCGCATACCGCTATGCGATTCGCATACAGTGTATTTAATAGGAAATTCGCATGCGGTTTTGGTATGCAAATTTTAATGCAAATTTGCATACAATTTCTCATAGAAACAATGGAAAGGCACACAGGCACTGCCAAGGTTAAATTCGCATACATAGTCATCCATGCAAAATCGTATGAGAATTTGCATGAAAATTCGCATACAACTGCATGCGAAATTCGCAACCACATGCAAATTTTTTCCACGGCGATTCCCACTGCACAAGTGGAAACGGGCCTTAATGCTGACAAGTAAAAAGAGGTATTTTTGTAGGCTTCAGACTCTTTTTAAAGGGAACATGAGATGGACAGGAGAGGAAAAAATATACATACCTGAGGCTTCCTCCAGCCCCTTCCAGGCTGATAGCTCCATCACCATCCTCCTGCACCATTCGGATCTTCAGCAGGGGCTGAACGCGACCGGCCACAGGAGCGTGACTGGGGAGCGCACGCTGCAGGACTGCGCCTGCACTAGACGACTTTCCAAGGTGAATTGCTGAAGATCCAGATGGTGCAGGAGGACGGCTAGGGAGCGATCAGCCGGGAGAGGGCCGGAGGAAGCCCCAGGTATGTATATATTTTTTTCTCCTGCCCATCTCACGTACACTTTAAAGGGTATATTGTGGCTGAGATGTGAAGATATCACCCAGGAGAAAACTTAGGAGAAAAAGTGAATTTAATAAGCGCCATATGTCTTAGGCCTTGTTTCCATATTTAACGCAGACCCGCTCGGCTCTGCGTTGCACGTGATTCCCCGGGGGGACGCTTGCGATCCCATTCATTATAATGAATGGGATCGCAGGCGCAAACAGGCCAAAATGCAGGCAACCATGCACTGTGATTCAGTGGTGAATCGCAGCGCATGTATGGAAACATCAGAGAGAGCAGTCTATGCACTCTCTGATGTCCCTGCGATCATGTTTCCATAAGCGTGGCTAAAATCCTGCATATGAAAACGAGCCCTTAATCATATGCTGGCATTGCAGCTGGCTGACACCTGCCGTTTCTAACAGCTGTGGTGATATTCCAACACTTTAAAAATTATATTAGAGTTACACTACTGAGTAAATGCTTGGGAAAACCCATCCAGTAAAAGGTATAAAACTATGTTCTGTAACTGATGGTTAGTATGCAACAAAGCTGTACTGCTAAAAATAAAAATAGGAGAACGACATACAGTACTTCCCAGTACTAGTTTTCACCAGTAAAAACAAAAGGAGAACTCTCTCTTCCTCAACTAGTACCCCTAACCCTGTCTGTGGCCCAGTGTAGTATTGTAGTAGAGCTGTTCGCTTCATTTCAAGAATTGAAAATAAGGAAATAATGCTGGTTTGCATCTTACAGAAATTTATGTAAGGTTTTCCTGGTCTAAGGGCTGCATGCAGTTAGTTGACAGAAATGTACAGTATGGTTTTTTTTCACTCTGTTTTATGTATTAGTATTAAAGTGTATTTATATAATGCAGACATCTGCAGCACTTCACAGGGTCAAGTGACGTTTCCGTAGCTGTCCATCAAAGAAGCTTACAATTTAACCCCTACCATAGTTGCATGTCCATATCATAGAGTAAAGCCATTTTTGGGTGGAACCAATTAACTTATTTGTGAGTTTTTAGGATGTGGAGGAAACCAAAATGTCCAAATGAAACCGACGCAGAAAATACAGACTCCATGCAGATAGTGCCCTGGCCCAGATCTGGACCTTGGTGTTAGTAAGTTGAGAGTGCTATCTAGTTCTACATTATGGCACTTTTTTTTTTTTTTTTTTTTTTTTTACTACAATTCTATTAAAAGTATTTTTAGGAAAAAAAATGTACTTACATACATTTTTTGTTATTGTCATCAGAATTCAAAATCAAAATTTGATTTTTATATGGAGTTTCTCCTCTGTTTCACTGACAGACTTAAAAAGTGACAGACTTAAAAAGGTTAAAGAAACTGATGTATAAAAATATAACATGGGTCCGTAGGGCATCAGTCCTGGATGTGGGCGTGGGAGGAGGGGAGTAGAGTTCATAAGAGGATGACTTCTTTTTTTCCAGAGCTGAGATAACATATTAGGTAGTAACTGGGAATTAGTCCAGTAAAGTAAGAAGAGGCTATATTATAAGGAACTTTCTTTTACAGCAATCTATGCAGGAAATGATGAGACGGTACTGCCATTTTCATGAGTCTTATAAGAGGAGGTTGTTGGGGGTGACAAAAGATGGTTAATCCAAAGCTTTTCCAGCACTAAAATAAAAATATTCACAGTTTATATCATGTCCAATAAAATGGCTCACATGCTGTCACTTCATCACCATCACCGTACACATGCCTGGATCAATTCACCCAATAATGAGACTAGCATAAGATGGCATCACTCCTCTGATCTTAAATGTGTGCAGTATTCTCAGTAGATGGCAAAGTTTCCACACCACAAATCCATAGCACATGCAGCAATAAAACAGCCTCCAATGATAAAGTATTATAAAAAGATGTTTATTCCAAGTTACAAATTACTCTTACTTTAGTAGTGAGTATGCCCTGGAAGTGCTTGCATAAGGAAAAAAGCTATTTGAATATCACTCCGGTGGTCTTGAAACCTCACCAGGGGCATTTTTAGGCATAGGCATTCCAGACCACTGCCTGGAGTGCCATTGGTCCTGGGGGGGCGTGGGGTGTCCCTGATTAAGCCATGCCCCCTGATTAAGCCACGTCCCCAAATGAAGCCGCACCTCCACGAGTGTTTGTGCCTGCTTCTGTCTCTTTTTGTGCCTCCTTAAGTCCCCAGTGCCACATCTGCCCCCCATGTGTTCCTCTGTCCCCCTGTGCCTCTTTCTGTCTCCCTTTGTGCCACCTTCAGTTTCCCTGTGCCACCTCTGCCACCCTGTGCATCCAGAGATTTATTAAGGTGAAATGGTGCTCTAGGCAAGCAACAACTTTGGGCCCACTCTTAATGGCCACCTAGCTTTTTTTGGCAAGATTTGTTGGGGGCTAGCATAAACCGGACCCCTAGACTCTCTCCAGGCCCTTGGCACCTGCCTAGGTTGCCTTGTTGATGATCTGGCTCTGTGTGCGTCCCTCTGTCCCACTGTGCCTCCTTCTGTCCCCCTTAGTGCCTCCCTCGGTCCCCTTGTCCCACTTTCTGTTCCTGTCCCACTCCTGTGCTCCCCCAGTTCAGTGTGCAAAAGCAGAGTATAGTGCAGCAGAAGCTGTGCTCTAACCTCCCCTTTGGAGTCCAGTGCTGTGCCTGTATGACTATCCTGTCTGTTTTCTGCTCCCTCTAGTGCTGGGACCTCACTCGCCTCATGTAGCTTGTAATCCCGCTACATGCGATAGGAGATGTTGGGCACTAGGGCGAGTGGTGAGCGAACAGGCGGATGCACAGCACTGGACTCCAGTGAAGTGGTGAGAACAGAGCTTCTCCTGCACTATACTCTGCATTTACACACTAAGATGGTTTATATAACTGTGTGGGTGTGTTTTTTATTTTTTTTTTGAGAGGGGTGTGGTGACACAGGACTTGCCTGGAGTGACAAAAAGGCTAGAAATGCCCCTGAACCTCACCTTAAAGGGCCCTGTAGTTTTGGCAACATAAGACAGTCTACCGGGCACTTAAAGAGGTATATACAGCCCTCTGTGGAGCAATTGTAGTAATTCTGGATATTATACAATATTCTACTATGAGGGTGGTAAAAACTTGAACACTGTATCGCACTGTTGCAAACATTGCAGTACCCTATTTAAAACAACCTTTCTTCAAAAAGAAGCAGTAGGATTCATTAGAGCACTCGTCCCTGGGGTCTGCCCTAACCAGGATATCTTTTAGTTTCGGGGCATTATGATGTATCACAAGTGGACAGTCTCTAATTTCAGGTGGCAGTGTACTGTCAGCTTCCAATATTTTATAGTTACAAATGGTAACGTTACAGATACTACTGCTCACTACCACGCAATGTGTATGGCCAAAAGGAATGCCTCTGGGTGCAGAAGAAGTTTTTGGCTGAGTAAACTCCATTTTTCTATCCCTGGCTTTCTAGAGGGCATTCTGTAGGAATCCAAGAGGATAACCCCTCTGCAAGAAAATATTGGTCATGTTGTTAATGTGCATTTCACAGTCATCTGGATCAAAGCATATATACACAGTACCTTTAAGGTAGCCATACATCTAGCGATGATGGGCAGATTCGACCAAGAGACAAATCTCTCTCTGATGAAATCTGATCAGAGAGAGATCTGTCAGCTACCCATACACCGCAGGCCGATGCCGAGTCGATTTCAGCATGAATTCTGTCGGGAATCGGCTGAGCCTGCCACATCCTCCGCCTCGGCAGAGAGAGAGAGAGAGAGAGAGAGAGAGAGAGAGAGAGAGAGAGAGAGAGAGAGAGAGTGTGTGTGTGTGTGTGTGTGTGTGTGTGTGTGTGTGTGTAAATGTAGCTTTCCGTCTTATGTCTCTCTTCAATTATCCACATACATGCTGCTGGCGTGGCGTGTGTGACTTCCCGCGCTGGCGTACTATGAGCCGGCACCATATATGCAGCTGATTGAAGAGAGGCAGAAGATGGATGGCCACCGTGACACAAGACAAGTAATGTATAAATGCACATTACAGCACATTACAATGTTGCTCATTTGAATCCCAGCCAGGTCAACATCTGCAAGGAGTTTGTATGTTCTCCCAGTGTATGTGTGGGTTTCCTCCCAAAACATACAGATAAGTTAATTGGCTTCCCCTTAAAAATTGGTCCTAGTCTATGATACGTGCACTATAAGATACATACATAGACATATGACTATGGTAGCGATGAGATTGTGAGCTCCTCTGAGGAACAGTTAAGTGACAAGATAATATACTCTGTGCAGCGCTGCATAATATGTCAGTGCTATATAAATACTTAAATAAATAAATTAAATTAACGTTTACACATTACATACACTCGAACACATTGCGGGAACAGCGGTAGGGGTTTCATTGGTTGCATTGACGGTCAGCACGCACTTGGCAGTAGCGATTGGCTTTCGATTATAATAATCAAATTGGATGGTCAATCGGCCGCATTGCTCAGATACTCTGCTATGTGGGGAGAGGGTGTTGAGGGGGAAAGGTGTGTGTGACGTGTGTGTGTGTGTGTTTCATGATCAGTATGAGGGAATTTGGATTAAACGGAGGGGGCTTAACTTAAGCTTATTTTGCAGGGGGGTCCCGAGTTGTTGCTGCACCCAGGATGAAACTGACAGTGTTTCAACCAGAAACACTGTCATTCTCTCTGGATGGAAAGAAATGGTACTGTTCTTTTACTGTTTGTAATGATACACTTGAAGCTCTCAAGGGCCACATAAAATGGCAAGGAGGGTCGCATTCAGCTTGCGGGCCTTGAGTCTGACACTGGTGCTTTAGATATAAGTTCCCGATGGTAGGGTTCTCTCTCTTTGTTAATCACTATAATTGTAACTTTAACTTTTTATATTGTCTTCCTTTTCTGTATTATGGTACCAGTGTCTGTATTTTTCTGTATACTTATGTCATTTTTTTTTATGTACCCATGTTTGTTTTTTTACTCTGTACAGCACCACAGAGTATTGTTTCAAGTGACACCAATGACATCGGTTTTTTTTTCACTGCTGAGTAACTATGCATTCCCAATGATCAGTACAGTAAAATAACAGAAGGTGGCACTATACACAAAGGCAAGGAATATAAATTAGAAGCAAATAACAAAATGGTGGGTAAAAATAATAATAATTCTCAACTAGTTAACTTTAGAATTAGATGCAAAATTGTGTATTCACATGATCATCCAAAGAAAAAATGAATATAATTCCTTTTTATTCTATAGCGCTTTTCTCCTATCGGACTCAAAGCGCTTGCGAAGCAGCCACTAGAGCGCACTCAGTAGGCAGTAGTAGTGTTAGGGAGTCTTGCCCAAAGAACGCCTTACTGAATAGGTGCTGGTTTACTGAACAAGAATGGCCAAGATTTGAACCCAGGTCTCCTGTGTCAGAGGCAGAGCCCTTAAAGAGAACCCGAGGTGGGGTTCTTACATCGCAATCCCCATACAGAGGCTGGGTCTGTCTATAGAGCCCAGCCTCTGTTGCTATTTAGCTTCCCCCAAAGCCCCCCCTGCGCGCTGCGAGACCCCATAAAACACAGCCGCGCTATGCGGCTGTGTTTACCTCACTAATGTCAGTCTCTGCTCTCCCCCGCCTCCTGAATCGCTCCGGTCCCCGCGTCCCTTCCCTCCAATCAGCGGGGAGGGAAGGGACGTGGGCAGGGACCGGAGCGATTCAGGAGATAGGGGAGCGGCGAGACTGGCATTAGTGAGGTAAACACAGTGCGCTGTGACACGCTGCGTATCAACAGTGCGGCTGTGATTAATGGGGTCTCACAGCGCGCAGGGGGGCTTTGGAGGAAGCTACATAGCAACAGAGGCTGGGCTCTATAGGCAGACCCAGCCTCTGTATGGGGATTGCGATGTAAGAACCCCGCCTCGGGTTCTCTTTAACCATTATACTATCCAGCCATAATATAGTGCTGAAGGCAAACCAAAACAGCAGAAAAATGACAGTGCTTTATATAAACAGAGAATGTTCCACAAAAAGCATTTGACATCAAATTATCTTAAAGCAAACCTTTGACTTTAAGGCTTCTTTCCCACTAAGACATTGCGTTAGGTGCTACGTTAAGGACGCATAACGTGCACCTAACGCAACGCATAGTGTGGTTGAAGCTGGACATCAGATCGAGTCGCGTTATGCGGCTCTTCATGCGTCCTGTGATGCCGTGATGCGTACTCTTGGACGCATGCGGCATCACGTGTTCCTGCCAGCCAATCGCCGCACAGAGCAGCGCTCCCGGAAGTAAAAACTGCACGTCACACCATGCAGTGAATATTAATTAGCCATGTGCCTGGCCGAGGAGGAGGAGGGGAGACCTCCTCCTCCAACATCACGGAGCATGTGCGAACAGTCTAACGCGGCTTAGCCGCTTATAACGCACAGCATGCAGCACTTTGTTTTTGCCTTCTGCGTTACAATGTAACGCAACGTGGGCACTGTGAACAGCCCATTGATTTTTCATTGCTGTACAGTGGGCTGCGTTACAGGCTGCACTGACGTGCGCCTGTAACGTCTCACTGTGAAAGCAGCCTTAAAGGAGACAAAGTCACATACGGTACTTACCTCAGTAGAGATAAGCCTCGGCATCCTCCAGATGCTTCCCACATCCTCCTCCAGACCACCGGTCCATTGCTGGTATCCTCAGCAATATGCTGCCATGCTCCTGTCAAGCCCTTGTGTCTGCGCAGTAGCATGGAGCCATTCGCGGCCAGTGTAAAAAGCCAAGCCCGAGCAGCTCCGGGCTACTGTGGAGGTGTCCTGCACCTGGCCAGTGTGACCGCATTCGTTCAAGGAAGGGAGCACAGCTGCATCATGCACCTCTAACAAGCCCTTGTCTAAGAGGTTTGGGGGGGGGGAGGGGTGGGTGCCAGCACTGGATCAGTGGAGGTAAGGGGGGCAGATCCAGTGGCTTCCCTCTACTGAGGTAAGTTTCTAAATAGGACACTTTTTTCCCTACAGGTACACTTTAAGCCTGGAACAGATTTTTATCACCTGATATAACCTTTAAAGATTATTTCAGCCTGCAGATTGCTGTACAGACATGTTGCCTGTCTAATGAGCATGTTCTGCTCTAGTGTTCTGCTCTATTGAGGAAGGTGTGGACGAGCAAACTGCACCATGCTGCAGGAACATCGGGTGAGGAGATCCATCCTGGAGAATTGTGGAAGAGGCAAAGTCAGGGACATTCATTTAGTCTTTACATTTCCAGCTTTCCAGCCACAATGATCAGGAAAGATGATTTCAAATGAAAGAAATCTAAAGTGTGTATTTGGCGTATGACGTTTGACGTTTTATCTGACCAGTACAGGAACAGGAATCATCTCATAGGCAGCCAGAAAAAGTAAAAGAAAATCCTGTACATAGACATCCCATAAAGATAAATAATTATTGCTGCTCATTATTCATATTCACAAACCAAGCAACCAGTTATTGCTGATTGAAACAAAGTATCTTTTCCACCGTAGTTATGGTTCCCTACAGTGTACAATGGGGAATACTACATTAACACCAAAACCTATAACGTGAAAGTAGAAACTTGTTAAAAATGGCCCCTGTTCATATAATTAAGTTATTCCTTATGGGTAGAGTAAATGTATGCATGTATCCAGCTAATTGTAGATGTTGCTATTTTTCCATTTCCTGCATCAGCCTTGTCCCTTGTTACACACTTTCCTCTGTGACCTGGCAACACTTGGAGCTGTTAGCATCTTATGGGAAAACAACAGAAAGATAATGAATGACAATGAAAGTGCAGTTTTATGACCAAAAGAACTGAGAAAGAAATCTCTAAAATTTCAAGGATCAGGACAGGGCATAACTAGAAATCACTGGGCCCCCTTGCGAAACTTTGGATGGGGCCCCTTCCCCCTCTTCTCTCACTTTTTGCACAGGAAAACTGAGAACCAATGTTATTCAAATGGCTCGTGCACACTTGAATGTGTTTTCCCCACGCAGATAAAAACTGACAGCAGTGAAGCACTGCACGCATTTTCTCTATCAATTACATTTGTAATCAAACTTGCATGTTTTCACACATACAGACACACAAGGGGCTTGATTCACAAAGCGGTGCTAACTGTTAGCACGCCTGTGAAAACCCCCTTAGCAAGTCTAAACAAGCTTTTCGTTATGCGCATAAAACTTTACGCGCGTACTGCACAGAGCGCAGGGCGCTCCGCGCGAAGTGCCCATTAAAGCCTATGGGACTTAGCGTGAGTAAAACTTTGCGCGCGCAAAGTTAGCGCGCGATCTGATTGAGAAATCCGGTGCTAACCTACTTAGCACCCTGGTTAGCGCGTCTAAAGACTTTAGACGTGCTAAGTAGGTTAGCACCGCTTTGTGAATCAAGCCCAAGGTGTGCAGAAAACGCATACAGAAAACCAACACATGAATGTGCTCCCAGCCTCAGCTTATTACACTCACTCTGTCCATCTCTGATGGAATTGTCTCTGCCGACTCTTCCAGCATCACTACAGTACACAGCACTTGGGGAGGAGTGAGGTTGGGCCCTGGGTGCTGTACACAAGAGCCTTCTGCACACTGAATAGGGACTGTCTACAAATCTTTGTCTGCAAAACTTTGTATGATTCCTTATTAATGGCTGAGCATAGGCAGTCATTAGAACAATTGTGCAGAGAGCAGAAAGTTTTTCTCTGTTTGCCCTTAGTTGTCAGTCTCTTAGGACAGGGAAAAGAAACTTCTTCTCCCATGGGGCCCCCTGTGGCTTCTGGGCCCCCCTGCGGCTGCATCCCTTGCAGGGTCTATTGTTATATTGAAAGTGAATAAACATGTTTATTTACTTAATGCAGTTTTATACATATGCACACACAACAATATGCATACAATAGTACAACCAGAAACGCATGGTGCACCAACTTAACAACCCTATCTAACTATCTAAACAGGATACTGGAAACAGGGGACAATAACCAGAATCACAAGCAATACAGCAAAATGATCTAGCAATGCCAAAAGCAGCCTTAACCTTTTCGGGACCGCGTGCATTAGATTCTACGCCGCACTTGTGGCTGTTCTAGCCTGATGCGGCGTAGAATCTACGCCGGCCCGCAGTTTCCGCTCCCGACGCGATTGTGCGCACCCGGAGGGGAGATTAAGCTGTCATATGACAGCTGACATCTCCCCCGAGTGATCAGCAGCCATCGCGTATGGCTGCTGATCACGTGATCACTACGATCGCCGTCCAATCATAGTGATCAGTTTGACAGCTGCGGCGGCAGGGGGGGGGGGGAAGAAGAGGATCCACTCGCCTCCCTGCCGTTCCCGCGACGATCGGCACCCCCCTCCGCTCTGGCCGGCATCTCCGCTCCGTCTGATGTCAGCCCTGGGTCCAGGCTTGATGACGTCATCAAGCCGCGACCCGGAACTGATCGTCAGACAGAACGGAGATGCCGGCCGGAGAAGAGGGTCCCGTGCGGCTCATCGCTGGAGCCTGGAAGGGGAGTGAAGGCTGCTGGCAGAAGGGGGGAGCACAGGCCACTATGGGGGGACATAAATCCAGCCAGCCACAGACGGGATCCGGCCGCCTGACCCCCCCAAACGCGCGCACCCACTTCCCGCGCAAAATGCCTGGTCCTTAAGGGGGGGGGGGGTAGGCGGCCAGTCCCGAAAAGGTTAAAGTGACTCTGAAGCAAAAAAAATAAATTAATTATGATATAATGAATTGTATGTGTAGTAAGGATAATTAATAGAACAATAGTAGCAAAGAAAAGAGTCTCATATTTTTATTTTCATTTATATAGCTTTTTATTATAACATTGCATCATTCTGTCATATTTGCAATTTACAAACCATACTCTGTGTTTTAAACTATTAAACATAGCAGAGCTAATGACACTTTGATCTTCCCTGCAGTACAACCTTATCTGAAGCTGTGTCTCACTGTTTCTTTGATGTATAAGTGCTTTAGAAAACAACACTGTAGCGACCCAAGTTAGGTCCAAGAGCTCAGAGAAGCTCTTTTGCATAGATAGCAAGTGAAGTTTCTTAACTCTTCCTGTACTGGAAACCATATAAAACGCTTTCATTTGCTACTAATGTGCTATTTCTTAGCTATACTACACATGCAATTCATTAATTCATAAGTTTATTTTCACTCCAGATTCCCTTTAAATGCACAACGGTCAGGTGACAGTTTTGAAAAATTTACAGAGCTCCATCTTCAGGTGATCCAATGAATTGCAACGTTTCCAGTACAAGGTTTTACTTCAGCTAACATCTGGAAATATGTCTGAAAAAGGGGACAACGATTGGGTAGATGGGACTCTAACCGTTTTTTGTTATATGTCCGTCCGCGTCTTTGTTTATACTAATTGTGTTTTTGTTACAGGCGTGAACAGAAGAGTGGTCTGGATATGCGGCCATTCATTTGTTCACTGGGCTAGAATCAGAGCCTCACAAAGGCCATATGGTGAGAATCTAGATCTACCTGTAATGGTCGGGTGACGGAGCTGTCACCACCGACCTGGGGTCCCACCTAGGGGGCGTGAGGCTTGGACGGATAGTCTGAATCGAGCCGGGTCATACACTGGAGGTCACGTACAGGTTTGGGGGTTCAGGCAGGTGGATAGTCTAATGCAAGCCGGGTCATACACAGGAGGTCAAGTTCAGGTTTATCACAGTGACTAACTAGCACCCTAGGAGCTGCAGATGGACATACAACACAGTGACTAGCTAGGAGCACTCAATAACAACAATAACTGAGGTACAATACAGAGCAGGCTGATACACAGCCTATTGCCAGCAAACACACGCTATAACCGGCGTGCAGCCGCGGACCGGAAGTGCCTATATACCCTCCGTCCGCGTCATTTCCGGGTCGCCTGCCGCTTGGACGCATAAATAGTACGCGTGTACGTACGCGTCTGACGTACGTCCGTACGCGTCCGCCCCATGCGTCCTCTGGGACGCATGCGTCCGTCCACCTTTCCTGGAGATGCGGCCGTGGAGCGCAACCCGGAAGTGCCTGGATCCCCGCGGCTTGTGGGGAAACTTGGTGTGACACTCCCGGACCAACTCCCGGGCATGTACCTGCCGTGCCGGGACCCACCGTCGCTCCTCTGGCCCGTATCCCTTCCACTCGATTAAATATTGCAACGAGTTTCTAACTTTCCTTGGATCCAAAACTCTCTCCACCTCAAACTCAGTCTCTCCTTGTACAGTTACAGGAGGTGGGGGGGTGGCGGACTTTCGGAAATCTTTCGCTGATTTAAGCAGTGAAACATGGAACGAATTTCCCACTTTCAATGAATCAGGTAACTTGACCCTGTAAGCGACGTTGTTAATTCGCTTTAAAATAGGAAATGGCCCAATGTACCGTGGACCCAACTTAGGTGTCGGTTGTTTCAATGGAATGTTTTTTGTTGACACCCACACTAGATCCCCTGGACCGAACACTGGTTCCAGAGACCTAAACCTGTCCGAGAAGTGTTTCTGCTTCCTAGTGGCCCTTTCCAAGTTCTCCCGAACTTTGCCCCATATCAGCCATGTGACTCACCCAGTCCTCCACCATAGGAGAATCGGAAGGCGGTCCCGACAAGGGAGAGAATTTTGGATTCGTACCCATGACCACCTGGAATGGCGACATGCCCGTAGATGAACTCACCGCGTTGTTTATGGCGAATTCTGCAAATGGTAAGTAGGACGCCCATTCCCCTTGATTACCAGCCACATAACACCGTAGGTACTGTTCCAAGTTCTGGTTTACTCTCTCAGTCTGGCCATTCGTCTCAGGGTGGAACCCAGAGGAAAACGACAGTGTGATACCCAAGCGAGAACAAAACGAACGCCAGAACTGAGAGACAAACTGGACCCCCCGATCTGACACAATTCTCTCCGGAGCCCCATGGAGACGAAAGATGTTAGTAATAAACAGATCAGCCAATTCTTTAGCAGAAGGTAATTTATTCAAGGGAATGAAGTGGGACATCTTACTAAAGCGGTCAACCACGACCCAGATGACCGTGCACCCTTTGGAGACAGGTAAATCTACCACAAAATCCATGGATATGTCCGTCCAGGGCTGGGAAGGAATTGGGAGTGACTAGAGATACCCGCTTGGGGCCGTGCGGGACACTTTACTGCGGGCACAAACGGGACAAGAACTGACGTAAGCCTTCACATCTCGTGATAGGGAGGGCCACCACACCCAGCGGACTAGGAGTTCATGGGTTTTCGCTTTTCCTGGATGACCCACAGTTTTACTGTCGTGAAACTGTTGCAGGACCTTGAACCTCCACTGAGGTGGCACGTAAATGCAATCAGCAGGCTTCCCCGGAGGAGCATCACCTTAAAGAGAAGATAGACAGTGTTGCCAACTCATCCCTTTAAATACGGACACTTATGAATTATACATGTCTTGAGTCTAGTTAGATGCAGTTTAGGCACTGATTATGTGTGAGAAGCCCCAGAACCTGTATAACTTAGATGTGTCAGTATTTAAAGGGATGAGTTGGCAACCCTGAAGATAGAAGGCACATGAGATCTTCCTCAAGGAAGGGGCTAGTTGCAGCAGCTGAAATACAATGTGCAGGCACTATCGATTCGGGGATCTGATTTTCAGGGGCTTCCGGGCTAAAACATCGTGACAAGGCATCCGCCTTCACGTTCTTCGAGCCTGGTTTGTATGTGATGGTAAATCTGAATCTAGAAAAGAATAACGCCCACCGGGCCTGCCTCGGGCTTAATCTTTTCGCCGACTCGATGTACTCCAGATTTTTGTGATCTGTGTACACCGTAACTGGGTATGCTGACCCCTCTAGCCACTGCCTCCATTCCTCCAGAGCCCATTTTACCCCTAACAACTCTCGATTTCCGATGTCGTAATTCCGCTCAGCGGAAGAGAATTTCCTCGAGAGGAAAGCACAGGGATGCAACTCCTCTGGAGTACCTGCATATTGAGAGAGGACTGCACCCACACCAAGCTCGGAAGCGTCCACTTCAACAATAAAGGCTCGAGTAATGTCTGGGTGTACCAGGACAGGAGCAGAGCAAAAGGCCTCCTTCAAGGTCTTGAAGGCAAGTTGGGCCTGAGGAGTCCATCGGGTGGGATCGGCCCCTTTCTTGGTTAAATCCGTTAGGGGTGCCACTTTGAGGGAGAACCCTCGAATAAACCTCCTATAAAAGTTGGTGAACCCCAGGAACCTTTGTAGGCCCTTCAAGGTGCCCGGTTGTGGCCAGTTGTTGACCGCCGAAACCTTTGTCGGGTCCATGGTTAGGCCCGAACTGGAGATGATATACCCCATTAATGGTACTTGAGATACCTCAAAGGCACATTTCTCGAGCTTGGCGTACAACCGGTTTTCTCTCAGTTTCTGCAGGACGGCTCGAACATGATCCCGGTGCTCCGCGAGGGTTGGGGAGTAAATCAGAATGTCATCCAGGTAAACTATGACAAACCTCCCCAGAAAATCCCGAAAGACGTCGTTCACAAACTCCTGGAAGACTGCAGGGGCATTACAAAGGCCGAAGGGCATCACCAAATACTCGTAATGCCCATCATGAGTATTAAATGCAGTCTTCCATTCGTCGCCCTGGCGGATACGGATGAGGTTGTAGGCCCCCCTCAGATCTAACTTGGAGAACACCTGTGCCCCCGAGACTTGTGCGAATAGATCGTCTATTAGGGGTAGCGGGTAACGGTTTTTCACCGTTATCTGGTTCAGTCCCCTGTAATCAATGCAGGGTCGGAGACCCCCGTCCTTCTTCTCTACGAAAAAGAAGCCCGCCCCGGCCGGAAGAAGTAGATGGCCGGAGGAACCCCTTTTCCAAGTTCTCCTGGATGTATTCCCTCATGGCCACCCTCTCTGGGCCTGTCAAGCTATACAGATGCCCCCGCGGAGGCATAGTTCCAGGTAATAGATCGATCGGGCAGTCATACGGCCGGTGCGGGGGTAACTCATCTGCTGCCCGCGGGGAGAACACATCCGCAAACTGTCTATAGGCTTCCGGCACCTGCTGTAGATTCAGTTGGGTACTGAGCAGAGGCAGAGCCGTTAGACAGTTCTTGTGACAGGAGTCAGACCAGCTGACTAGCTGGCCCGATCACCAATCCAGAGTGGGATTGTGCTGCCTTAACCAGGGTAATCCTAGCACCAGCGGGGTAGAGGGCATCTTCAATAAGAAGAAAGTGATCTTCTCCGCATGCAGAACCCCTACGTTTAAATGCAGCTCGGGAGTTACCGCTACCGGTGTCACCAGTTGCAAGGGAGAGTCATCGATGGCGGTAACCTGTATGGGTCTAGTCAAGGGCAAGGACGGAATGTTTAACCTCCTGGCCAAGTCTACATCCAAGAAATTCCCTGCAGCCCCGCTATCCACAAAGGCTTGCCCTGTGACCTCTTTGCCCTGCCAAACCAGAGAGAACGGTAGTAGAAACCGTGGTTCTTTTGGAGGAATTACCTGCCCGCCTAGATGAACTTCCTCAGATCCACCTAGGCTTTGAAGTTTCCCGACTTCTTCTCCGGACAGGTTCGGACCATGTGACCCGCTCCTCCGCAGTAGAGGCAAAGACCCTGGGTCCGTCTCCGGGATCTTTCCGCAGGGGAGAGCTTGGAGGAACCGATCTGCATGGGTTCCTCAGCGTCTCCAGGAGGAGTCGCTGTTTCCACCGGCACCGGAGCCGCAGCAGCAGCTCCACTGCGTTCCAGTCGTCTTTGGCGTAACCGCCGGTCCACCCTAATGGTGAGGGTAATGGCCTCATCCAGTGTTGCGGGAGGCGGGTAATTAATCAGGTGGTCCTTCACTGTTTCCGTCAACCCATGTATGAACTGGTCTAACAGAGCGGGGTCATTCCACTGGGAGACCACGGACCATCTCCTAAATTCTGAGGCATAGATCTCCGCAGTGTTTTTTCCCTGCCGGAGACCTCGGAGTTTGTGTGCAGCGGTGGTAGTGACATCTGGGTCAGAGTAGAGGATGATCATGGCCTGGAAGAACTCCTCTACCGAGGTGAGGGCTGGATGCCCCTGAGGGAGGCTGAACGCCCATGCCTGCGGATCCCCCTGTAGCAGGGAGATCACCAAAGCTACCCTTTGCGCCTCGGACCCTGTGGCCCTGGGCCTCACATAGAAGTACATGCGGCAGGAGTTCATGAAGTTGTTGAAGGAACCCCGATCTCCAGAGAATTTTTCAGGAAGGGGAAGCTTGGGCTCCTGAGAGTGCTCTACAAGAGGATGCTCTACCGGTGCGGGAGCAACTGGTTCGACCCGCGGGGCGACAGGTGCATGCCCTTCCATGTCAATGGCCATATCAAGAGGAGTGGCCGCGGCTTGCGCTTGAACTGCGGCCTGTGCGGCTGCTTGGGCTTGCGCCTGGGCTTGGGCGGCAGCCTGCGCCTGGACTATCGGGGTAACCATGTCGGCTAGGCCCTTGATCGCTTCGGCCAACTGGTCTATCTGCCGTTGCATATCCTCCATGTTATGGATAAGTAATTTTTTGGGCCGGTTATAATGTAACGGTCGGGTGACGGAGCTGTCACCACCGACCCGGGGTCCCACCTTGTTAAGGACAGGTCAGAGTTCTCTTCAGTCCCTGTTGACCTTCCCACCGATGGAAGAGACTTTACCCAGTAGTGGAGTCTAGGTGACCACGGGTCTTCACCCACACCCCCTTGAGGGGGATGCAGGACCACACTCCCAGGAGGGGAATGTGGAACTTCGCTGCCTAGTGCCCTACCAGGTCACTACTGGGATCGTCTCAGCAAGTGGTTGGGAGAACAGAGACACAAATAGTGGAGCAGAAGTGGTCCGATGAGATCCGGAAATCCAGGCACACAGAGATCAGCACAATCCGGGGTCACAAGCCAAGGGGTCGGGGCAGGCGGAGATCAAGAGTAGTCGGGGTCACAAGCCAGGGGTCAGGGCAGGCGGCAGACAACAGTAATCCAGAAGACAAGCCAAGGATCAGGGCAGGCGGAGATCAGGAGTAGTCGGGGTCACAAGCCGGGGTCACAACAGGAGATCAGATCAGGATATCAGCAGAAACTGGAACAACGGGTCACCAACAGGTTAGCCAACTGATCAGAAGGAGCAGCACTGCAGTCAGGGGCAGTGCTGCTTTTATACTGTTGAATTGGCGCCGAAATTAGCGCTCTGCGCATGCGCAGAGCGCGTGTCCCTGTCTGCGCACGCGCGCGTGCACATGGCGGTGCGCGCGCAGGCGCCTGTGCGCATGCGCACTGCGCGCAGCGCCAAACGCCGTGCAGGCAGAGGGACTACAAGGACCAGAGAGCCCCCGCGCGTGCGCGCTAGAGGACGACCCCGAGAGCTCCGAGAAGGACCCTGACGGTGAGTCTGACATTGCCCCCCTCCCAGGGGCAACCTCCGGGTGCCCCTAGGGCCAGGTTTGTCCGGGAATCTTTTGTGGAACTGTTTGACCAAGCTAGGAGCATGTACATTCCGAGCAGGTTCCCATGAGTTCTCCTCCAGGCCGAATCCCTTCCATTTGATGAGGTACTGAAGCGACTGTCTAATCCTCCTGCTGTCCAGTATCTTCTCCACCTCAAACTCTTCCATACCATCAATAACAACTGGTTGTGGTGGATCCGAGGAACGGCCTGGGAAGCTGTTTGGGATTACCCTCTTCAAACTGGAGACATGGAACACGGGATGCACCCGCAGTGAAGTAGGCAAGGTAAGTCTGAATGCTACTGGATTAATCTGTTTGGATACTGGGAAAGGTCCAATGTACCTGGGCGCCAGCTTCTTGGATGCACAACGCAACTTAAGGTTTGCGGTGGATAGCCAGACCAGGTCTCCAGGGACAAAGACTGGACTCTCCTTCCGTCGACGGTCAGCAAATCTTTTTCCCTTCTTCTGGGCCTGTTTTAAAGCACTATGGACAATGTTAATGTTGTCATGAATGGCAGAAATCCTTTCTTGGGCTCCAGGACAGACAGAGGTAAAGTTTACATCAGGTAGGAATGAAGGATGATAACCGTAATTGATAAAAAACGGTGACTGCTGAGTAGAGGTATGAGTGGAGTTATTGTATGCAAATTCTGCCGTGGCCAACAGTGGGTACCAGTCGTCCTGAGAGGCTGAAGTGAAACACCTTATGTACTGCTCCAAGGTTTGATTTGTCCTTTCAGTTTGTCCATTGGACTGTGGATGGTAACCTGAAGAGAGGGAGACTTTAATTCCCAGACCCCTGCAGAGTTCCTGCCAGAATTTGGAAGTGAACTGGGTGCCCCGGTCAGATACGATGTCTTCAGGTAGCCCGTGGAGTCTGACAATCTCTCTCACGAAAACTTGGGCTGTCTCTGCAGCTGACGGAACGTGTTTAAAAGGCAGGAAGTGAGCCATTTTGGAGAAACGGTCGATGATGACCAGTATAGTGGTATACCCCTCTGAAGGTGGCAGATCCACCACAAAATCCATTGCAATGGCTTTCCAAGGTTGAGTTGGTACTGGAAGAGGTTTTAGAAGACCCCATGGTCGGCCCCGGGTGGTCTTAGAACGGGCACAGACCTCACAAGAGGCCACGTATGACTTGCAGTCCTTAAACAGTTCGGGCCACCAGAAGCTCCTCTGTACAAGGTCTTGCGTCTTATGAACCCCAAAGTGGCCAGCCAGTTGATTATCGTGACAGGCTTGCAGGACTGGCAAGCGGGTCTCGGAGGGTACGAAGATCTTCCCTTGGAACAGGTAGAGTCCTTCTTTAAATGGTAAATCCGGGGGAGTGCTCAGACCCACAGATGCTTGTCTGATCGAATCCATCAGGTTGGAATGCATGAGCAGGAAATGCTGGGGAGACAAGATGTTCTCGGGTACTGACTCAGAACCTGATTCGGACTGGTACATGCGGGACAAGGCGTCTGGCTTAATATTTTTGGATCCTGGACGATAGGTCACGTGGAAAGTAAACCGGGAGAAGAAGAGTGACCACCTAGCCTGACGCGGTCGGAGCCTCTTCGCCGTCCTGAGGTACTCCAGGTTCTTATGGTCTGTAAGTACCAGTATGGGATGTTCAGCGCCTTCTAGAAGGTATCGCCACTCCTCCAGAGCGGCCTTAATGGCCAAGAGTTCCCGATCCGCCACATCGTAATTCCTCTCTGAAGGGTTCAACTTCCGGGAGAAGAAGGCCACGGGATGGAGGACCGCCTTAGGACCAAAGCGTTGGGAGAGGATTGCTCCAATAGCGACTTCGGAGGCGTCTACCTCCAGGACGAATGCTTTGGCCGGATCAGGGTGTTTAAGGATGGGTGCTGAGGTGAAGCACGACTTCAGTTTTTCAAAAGCTGATTGGGCTTCTGGAGTCCAGCGGAAAGACTGACGGGTACTGGTCAGTTGAGTAATGGGTGTGACAATCCGTGAGAAGTTCTTGATGAACCGTCTGTAGAAGTTGGCGAATCCAATAAAACGCTGTATGGCCTTCCTATCAGTAGGTACCGGCCAGTCCAGGATCGCCGAGACTTTCTGGGGATCCATCTCCACTCCTCCCGGAGAAATCTTTAGGCCCAGAAACTGGATGTTAGTCTTGTGAAACTCACATTTCTCGGGCTTAGCGTAAAGTCCATGGGTTCGGAGACGGGCCAAGACCCGTTTTACATGGCTGTAGTGAATCTCCTGAGAAGGTGAGAAGATGAGGATGTCGTCTAGATAGACCACCATGAAGTTATCAATATAATCTCTGAAGATATCATTGACGAAATGTTGAAAAGTGGCTGGAGCATTACACAAGCCAAACGGCATCACAAGATATTCGTAATGTCCAAAGCGAGAACGGAAAGCCGTCTTCCACTCATCTCCCTTGCGGATCCTGATCAAGTTGTAGGCCCCCCTTAAGTCAAGCTTGGAGAAGATGCAAGCTGATCCGAGTCGTTGAAACAAGTCAGGCATCAATGGTAGAGGGTATCGGTTCTTAATGGTTATCTTATTCAGATCCCGATAATCGATGCACGGACGAAGGGAGCCATCCTTCTTTTCCTCAAAGAAAATCCCGGCCCCGGCGGGGGATGTAGAAGGTCGGATGAACCCCTTTTTGATATTCTCCTCTATGTACTCCTTGAGGATCTGGGTTTCGGGTTCTGAGAGTGGATAGGTTCTGCCGAAAGGGATAGGAGCCCCTGGCTGGAGGTCAATTGGGCAGTCATATGGGCGGTGTGGTGGAAGAACATCCGCTTTGGATTTGTCGAAGACATCTAGGAAGTCATGATAGACCTTAGGGATAATGTCCTTCTTGGGTGAGTCCATACAGAACAAGGACCCAGCTCGGGGAAAACATGAACGAAGACAGTAGTTAGAACTGAAGGAGACCTCCCGAGAAACCCAGTTAATACTAGGGTTGTGAGTCCTTAGCCAGGGCATCCCCAGGATGACCGGAAACAGGGGAGAAGGCAGAAGGTCGAAACTCAAGTATTCTTGATGTTCTCCCTGGATGGAAACAAGGAGTGGTAGTGTCTCGGAGAGAATAGGACCGGAGCAAATGGCAGATCCATCTGCCAACTGGATGGATAAAGGTTGACTCTTGCGGCGGACAGGAAGGAATAGTTGCTGTGCCAGTTGAACATCCAGGAAACAAGAGCAGGCTCCGGAATCTACTATGGCCTCAATAGTTGCGATCTCTCCGTGTGGGCCCTGCAATGAGAGAGTAAGCGGGACATGAGAGGAGGCCAGTGGAGGAACAGGAAAACCACTAGCACATACCACAAATTCAGGCTCACCAGATGGTCTGACTGGGCAGTTGTTGCGGAAGTGTCCGGAAGCCCCACAATACATGCACAAGTTGGATGATCTCCGACGTTGCCTCTCCTCTTGTGAGATCGCTGGTCGGGCAAGGCCGATCTGCATGGGTTCCGGTTCATCCGAAGTCACGGGAACGGGGGGAATTGGAGCAGGTAAAGCCTTGGGGGTAGGTATGTTCCAGGCCGGTCTGACTGAACCAGAGCGTTCGGCTCGTCTCTCCCTCAATCTCCTGTCTATCTGGATAGAGAGACGAATAAGCTCCTTTAAAGTGTCTGGTACCCCAACTCTGGCCAGTTCATCTTTAAGGGCTTCTGAGAGACCCTGGCGAAACTGGAAGCTCAAAGCGGAGTCGTTCCAGTCGACATCTGCCTCCCACCGACGGAAGTCCAAGACGTAGTCCTCGACCGGTCTCCTTCCTTGTCGCAGGGCTTGGAGCGCGTTTTCAGCTGACGCCGCTCTTCCAGGGTCATCAAAGACCTCAGACATGGTCTCAAAGAAGGCGTCAAGGGTCAGTAGAGCCGGGTGCCGCTGTTCCACCAGGCGAAGGGCCCATGCCTGGGGTTCTCCTTGCAGGAGGGAGATGACTGCTCCCACCTTGACCTCCTCGTTTGCAAAAGTGCGAGGCAGAAGCGAAAAGTGAAGCCGGCAAGCACTCTGGAACCATCTGAATTTGGAACGGTCTCCTGAAAATCGTTCCGGTAAGGGTAGCTTGGGCTCTGGAAGCAATGCTGCGGCTCCTTCTCCTAGGCCCGGAACAGGTTCGTTATGAGCCGGGGGAACGGCTACTTGAGCAGGGGCTGCAGGGGCAACCAAGACTGGAGCAGGGGCACGCAGCTGGTCGCGGATCTCTTGATATCCCTTCTGTACTTCGTCCATGGAAACTCGAAGCTGGGTAACTAGGTCGTACAGGATCTCCACCGGGGTACGAGCTCCACTAGACTCCATTATGGCTGCTCGTTACTGTTAAGGACAGGTCAGAGTTCTCTTCAGTCCCTGTTGACCTTCCCACCGATGGAAGAGACTTTACCCAGTAGTGGAGTCTAGGTGACCACGGGTCTTCACCCACACCCCCTTGAGGGGGATGCAGGACCACACTCCCAGGAGGGGAATGTGGAACTTCGCTGCCTAGTGCCCTACCAGGTCACTACTGGGATCGTCTCAGCAAGTGGTTGGGAGAACAGAGACACAAATAGTGGAGCAGAAGTGGTCCGATGAGATCCGGAAATCCAGGCACACAGAGATCAGCACAATCCGGGGTCACAAGCCAAGGGGTCGGGGCAGGCGGAGATCAAGAGTAGTCGGGGTCACAAGCCAGGGGTCAGGGCAGGCGGCAGACAACAGTAATCCAGAAGACAAGCCAAGGATCAGGGCAGGCGGAGATCAGGAGTAGTCGGGGTCACAAGCCGGGGTCACAACAGGAGATCAGATCAGGATATCAGCAGAAACTGGAACAACGGGTCACCAACAGGTTAGCCAACTGATCAGAACGAGCAGCACTGCAGTCAGGGGCAGTGCTGCTTTTATACTGTTGAATTGGCGCCGAAATTAGCGCTCTGCGCATGCGCAGAGCGCGTGTCCCTGTCTGCGCACGCGCGCGCGTGCACATGGCGGTGCGCGCGCAGGCGCCTGTGCGCATGCGCACTGCGCGCAGCGCCAAACGCCGTGCAGGCAGAGGGACTACAAGGACCAGAGAGCCCCCGCGCGTGCGCGCTAGAGGACGACCCCGAGAGCTCCGAGAAGGACCCTGACGGTGAGTCTGACACACCTAGGGGGCGTGAGGCTTGGAAGGATAGTCTGATTTGAGCCGGGTCATACACTGGAGGTCACGTACAGGTTTGGGGGATCAGGCAGGTGGATAGTCTAATGCAAGCCGGGTCATACACAGGAGGTCAAGTTCAGATTTATCACAGTGACTAACTAGCACCCTAGGAGCTGCAGATTGACATACAACACAATGACTAGCTAGGAGCACTCAATAACAACAATAACTGAGGTACAATACAGAGCAGGCTGATACACAGCCTATTGCCAGCAAACACACGCTATAACCGGCGTGCAGCCGCGGACCGGAAGTGCCTATATACCCTCCGTCCGCGTCATTTACAGGTTGCCTGCCGCTTGGACGCATAAATAGTACGCGTGTACGTACGCGTCTGACGTACGTCCGTACGCGTCCGCCCCATGCGTCCTTTGGGACGCATGCGTCCATCCACCTTTCCTGGAGATGCGGCCGTGGAGCGCAACCCGGAAGTGCCTGGATCCCCGCAGCTGCGCGGGCCAGGCTGTCCCATTACACTACCATTTGAAGAATTTTCTGCCCTTTGGAAGGGTATTAGAGGAATGAAGTGGTCAGGTTTGGTGCCTTTTATTTCATCAAGTGTGAGAGTTGAACGTCCTCCTGATATTTTGGTGGTGCATTTAGGTGGAAATGATCTGGGCAGAATCCACACGTTACAACTGGTGCATGACATAAAATCTGACTTTGCATCTTTGCACCTTTTTTTGCCCAACACGGTTTTAATATTTTCAGAAATTATTCCGAGGTTATACTGGCTGCGCTTTTCACGCATGTCTTATTTAAATATTATGAGGATAAAAGTCAACAGGAGGGTTTGCATGTTCATGTCTGAAGTCGGGGGTTTCTCGTACCGACATTTTGAACTTGAAGGTGGAGAAGTGGGTTTGTACAGGATGGACGGTGTCCATTTGTCTGAAATTCATTTAATATGAATTTACAAAATATGATTGAACAGGCCATGGTGGTGGGGGGTGCCAGGCTATAAGGCCTGCCTGGTGAGGTAGGTGGTAATGGACATAAAATGGACTGGACTGTGTTGTAGACTGGTTTGGTTCCATAGACCATCAGTCGATTCTCAGGAAGTATGTTATGGTTTATTGTGTTATGGTGTTTTTTAATAAAGTTGAATCGGTTGTAATAAGCAAATTTTGGAGTACAATTTAAAGTTTTTACCCAATACCCCCACCCTGAATAAAATGAGGCCGCGGCCTGTTTAAATGCCAATTTGTGTCTGTGTCTTATTTATTCTTTAGAGTCAAGTTGTATTTATATGTAATTATGTTGGGGTATGTATGCTATGTCAAATGCATTCCCATGCAAGATACATCAGTATAATGATGATGGTGGGTAGTGCTCAGAGCAAAATGAACTAGAGAGAGGTAGGAGTAATTATTTAATAAATAAATACAAATTGCCTTTAATGGGGAGGTGGAGAGACTATAGGCTTCTGGATTAAATTAAAATGGTTGGAAAAGTGCTGAAAGGGACACATAAGTTATAATTAGCTCTGCCAGCAAAGCAAGTTTTATTTTAATCTTATTTGTTAACGATTACTTCTCAAGGTTAATGTCGTTCATTTCTCTTCAGTAAAAGTAGGTTTGTGTACGCCTTTATGTCGTTTCCTGAAGATGGACCCCGTATTGTGTCTTTAGCTTCCTCCACAAGTGTATAGACGAGAATGGAATCGGCCCACTCTTCAGAAACGTAAATGCCCTTTTTCCTGGATGTATTCATTGGCATGCAAGTTCAGCGTTAGAGAAGACAGTGGGGCTGTCACACAGGAACACTGCTCTCTTTCAGTGCTTCACCACAGACTAATGAACTGCATTCTCACAACCTCACACTGCTCACAGATGTTCTAAGCACAAAGACTGCACAGACTGTCGAACGTTGAGGTTGGTCAGCCACTTTGCTACTTCCCCTTATCTAGCTGCAATGAATAAAAGAGTGTGAAATTTAAAAAAGATTATAGATTTTATGCCTTTAAACACAATGTACTAGTTTTAGGTACAATTTGGTCTACATGACTGCCGAATGTATTTTCATTACTGTGTTGGGACTGCATCTTACTGAATCTTTTGCATCAATTATTTTGATGGTGAATATAATTTTTACCAAGAAAATGTTAAAGAGAACCCGAGGTGGGTTTGAAGAATATTATCTGCATACAGAGGCTGGATCTGCCTATACAGCCCAGCCTCTGTTGCTATCTCAAACCCCCCTAAGGTCCCCCTGCACTCTGCAATCCCTCATAAATCACAGCCACGCTGCTGACAAACAGCTTGTCAGAGCTGGCTGTGTTTATCTCTATAGTGTCAGTCTGCTGCTCTCCCCGCCTCCTGCAGAACTCCAGTCCCCGCCTGCATCCCTTCCCTCCCTGCTGATTGGAGGGAAGGGACGGGGCAGGGACCGGAGCTATGCAGGAGGCGGGGGAGCAGCTGAGACTGACACTACAGATGTAAACACAGCCTCAGAGCATGGCTGTGATTTATGAGGGATTGCAGAGTGCAGGGGGACCTTAGTGGGGTTTGGGATAGCAACAGAGGCTGGGCTGTATAGGCAGATACAGCCTCTGTATGCAGATAACATTCTTTAAACACACCTCGGGTTCTCTTTAAGGTTCTGTAATGAATTCACCCAGGCGACATTCCTGTGACAAGTTCAGCTCATCCAAGAGCAAGCGTAAACATTCGGCTTCCTCCTTGGGCCGACGCCATGATCGGGTGACTTCCCAACCATGTGGCATACCCACACAGTACACAGCCTCCTAGACAGACATGCAGCCACTCACCTATTTTATCCCCTCCGGCTGTGCTGTTAGCAGCTGGACGGGAATTATAATGGCTGATGAGTGTCCAATTGGCCACAGTGTTATTAGTACAACCAAGACAAAGACAAGGCAAATAACATTTATATTGCGCTTTTCTTCTGATGGACTCAAAGCGCGAGAGCTGCAGCCACTAGGACGCGCTGTATAGGCAGTAGCAATGTTAGGGAGACTTGTCTAAGGTCTCCTACTGAATAGGTGCTGGCTTACTGAACAGACAGAGCCGAGATTCAAACCCAGATCACCTGTGTCAGAGGCAGAGCCCTTAACCATCACACCATCCAGGCACTGCTGGGGCATAACTACAAATCATGTAGGGGGGCATAACTACAAATCATGCCCCCCCCTCCTAATCTTCTCAACCCTTCCCTTGCCTCCCCTTGGGGACCCTCATAACATGGAGGCCCATCATACAAGAGTCATAAAACAAGTGTGGTCATCAGGATCATCACACCCATAACAAGTGTAGCCACAAAAACACCTGATCTGGAGTATCAAGACACACCTTTTTAAACAAGTTTATAATTTACTATAGCTATAATTTAAATCTCACTGCCTCATCTGCTAACCCCTTCATCCACTCCCCCAGTGTCTCCACCCCACTACCCTTCACCTTTCCCTTGTGCTTCCTTTTTCTGTGCATTTTATCAAATGAACATCCATCAGTTTTGGTGATGTTTTTCAAACTACACATCAATTGTATGCATCTGTACTTGTATCGCTGGTTGTCCCGAGTGTATAGTATGTGCTCATGTTTCTATGCTCCCCATTACTGTATGTTTTTGTACATTGTACAGTGCTACAGAAGCTATTGATGCTATATAAATAAAACAATAATAATAATATTAATAAATAATCTCTGCCTGTGATTGTGTTCAGACACTTGTGTGCTACTCTGCTGTATGTGATTATTGATCTACTTGTTTAACGACCTTGCCTGACCTTTGACCTCATCTAACCTTTGACCTTGTGTTTGATTGCTGTCTGGACCGACGTTCTGTACCTCTACCTGTTCTTGCCTAGCCCTTTGGATACCATGTTCCTCTGAATTTCAGTTGAAGACTGAGGTGGAGACTGGGAGCATGGGAACTGAAAAGAAGACAGGACATCTGCCAGATTGTACAGGTGCATTCAGTATTCAGGACATGCTAAAGCCCTTATTCTTCATAAACTATTTCCAGCCTGTATGGCTAATGTTCCTATGAACCATTGCTTAAAATGTCATTTTAGATGCTGTAGTTCTGAACTGTTACATTTGAAACCAGTCACTGGGCTCTGTGTGATATTGGTAGGATCCTAATTTTGGTAGGTGATGTAACCTCTTCACCAGAGCACCACACCAGAGAGGATGTTTTACAGCTTAGACCTTGGTCTTGTGTTTTTTTTTTTTTTACATTTCCTTGGCCAATTAGAGAATAGCTGTAATCAAAAAAGGTTAGCCGAGGAGCTCAACAAATTCTACTGTAGGTTCGAGCACCCTCCCACCCACTCCGAGGACCTAGCAATCTCATCCCCACCCGAGGAGCCTCCTGCCACACCTCCCCAAGCTGCCACTGCCCTCCAAGCACCGGTAGCTGTCCGGGAGGCTGACGTACTAATGTACCTTCAGAAGCTCAACACCAGGAAGTCTCCAGGCCCGGACGGCATATCCCCAACCTGCCTGAAAATCTGTGCAAGCCAGCTGGCCCTGATCCTAACCTCTATCTTCAGCAAATCCCTGACAGTGAGCAAGGTCCCTTCCTGCTTCAAGAAAGCGAATATCATTCCGGTCCCCAAGAAGCCAGGTGTTACAGATCTAAACAATTACAGACCGGTTGCCTTAACTCCGATCATCATGAAAACCTTTGAAAGACTGGTCCTCCCCTATCTGAAGGGGTACACTGTCACCAAAACAGATCCCCTCCAATTTGCATACAGGCCCAACCGGTCCGTGGAGGACGCTATCAACATCAGTCTAGCACACGTCATGAAACATCTGGATAAACCCAACTCCTACGCCAGGATCCTGCTTCTGGATTTCAGCTCCGCTTTCAATACCATTTGTCCGACCATCCTGTATGACAACCTAGCACGACTTGGCGTTGACCCTAATCTGTGCGCCTGGATCAAGGATTTCCTTACGAACAGGTCACAGTTAGTCCGGATCGGCGGCTGCTCTTCAAATGCCAGATTCACCAACACCGGTGCCCAGCAAGGATGTGTGCTGTCCCCGATTCTCTTTTCACTGTACACAAACAGCTGTACCTCATCCGCTGACTCTGTCAAGGTCATCAAGTTTGCGGATGACACCACCATAATAGGCCTCATAGATGAAAACGGTGAGCACGAATATCGCAAGGAGATTGAGCGGATCCTCGGGTGGTGTAAGGAAAACAAACTCGTATTAAATACAGCAAAAACTGTGGAACTAATTGTAGACTTCAGAAGAAACGCTCCGTCTCCCAGTCCGGTCTCCATTGATGGTACTGAGGTCTCAAGAGTACACAGCGCTCAGTTCCTTGGTATCACCATCACGGACAATCTGAAGCGGGATGCGAACTCCTCCGTAATTCAAAGGAAAGCCCAGCAGAGGCTGTACTTTCTCAGGCAGCTGAAGAAGTTTGGGATGTCGCAGGAGCTAATGATCAACTTCTACTCTGCCACCATCGAGTCTGTCCTTTGCTCCTCCATCATTGTCTGGTACTCCGGGGCTAATGCAAGGGACAAACACAAACTCCAAAGGGTAATCAGTGCTGCTGAGAAGATCATCGGGTCACCCCTGTTACCCCTGGACATCATTCAATCATCAAGAACGAGGTCCAGGGCAAACAAGATCACTCAAGACCCCTCCCACCCGGGCAGTCGCTTCTTCGTCCCCCTTCCTCTAGGTCGCCGTTATAGGTCCATCCTCACCAAAACCACGAGGCATAAAAACACCTTCTTTCCCCAAGCAGTTGCCCTACTTAATTCATGCACTCTCCCAACCGACATCCCCTAATCTTCCTCAGCCACCAACCGACATCCCCTAATCTTCCTCAGCCACTCCCGTGCGGAATACGAGCACGGAAGGAACTATCTCCAGCTGTCCACGCGGTACCACATGTCACCATACAAATGTCTGTTTTGCATAAGATAGTCCTGCCCATCTGAACTATGAGCTGCTGCTGTCTGTTAAATTGACGTCAGGGTGTCTCTGTAGCTAAGATCCGTACCATGTGCTGTTTGCCAACTGCTGCTATTGACTGTCAAACTGCTGTAGTGTCTATGTAGCTATTATCTGTACTATGTTGATGTTGTTAAGCCAATTGCCGTTGTGTCCACAAAAAATTCCGGGTGCGGCTCCTGCCGTACTTGGCGAATAAAGTTGATTCTGATTCTGATTCACTGTCACGATACATATCTGCTGTTGATACAGCTATGAACTTGTTACATGAACTTCCTTTAGTCACCAGCAGCGGTTCTCGCATTTCCTTCAAGAAACTCTAGCTTTTCATTATGCTTCCTCCTGTTCACCAGCAGGGGGCAAACATCCTCAGGAACTGTTTTACTGGCAGATTGTTAATGAGAGGAAATCTGCATCACCTGACTCCTCTGTACAGGATATAAGCCAGCATCTGGGAATCAGACTTTGCTAGTTCATCGTTGCTGCTTAGCCTGTGTGCTAGCCTATCCTGTTCCCTGTGAATCCTTGTTACCTATCTTGTATCTTGATCTTGCCTGCTTTACAGTGTATGACCTTTGCTTATCCTTTGACAATCCTTTGCCTTGCGATTATTTGTACTGTATCTGCTCTCTGATATTGACCCCTGCCTGTCTGACGTTCCGTGCTGCCTGCTGCTTGTCTGTTTATATTGCCTGGTTATATGCTGCATGTGTATATTTGTAAATATGTTTTGTACATTATTGCTTATTTGTATATATTTGTATTGAGGTCTTGTACATTCTTGCTAAGCGGGTTCAGAGATTGTGTGCTCACAAATATTGTATATACACTGGTTGCTCTGCATATCCCAGTATATGCAGGGAGCACTTGTATATACATTTGGTCTGGGATTATTAGTTCTTGTATACCATTTTGCATACAAATTCTTGTACAGTTCACCTGTGTTTTTCAGTTGCCAGTATTGCATTGTCCATGGGTCGGCATGTACCCCTTTTAAAACCCTGTACTCACCAAGTACCCCCTAGTATAGTAAACATTATCAGAAAGTACCTCTTTACAAATATATATTTAATTGTAGTACATGATAATTGGTCCTAAACAATTTCCAAGAATTTATGGTAACCGGAAAAAAGGGCGTCGGCTGAGGGTGGACGAAAGAGCATCGCTGTAGACTCTAATGTATTTATTATTAATACAGCGCCCAAGCAGGGCACCCGATAAATATCGTTAACAACATTGGAACATTAAAGTTTTTGAAATATGTTATCGTTTTAGAAGCTTGCAACGTTATAGTTTTTGTCATATTATTTTGTTTGTATGTACAGATTTTGCGTTATCAAATATATTATTGTTTCTATGTGTAAAAGGGTGTTTCTACAGAGGGAGTGGTTAAGGTTAGGCACCACCAGGGGGGTTGTTAGGGTTAGGCACCACCTGGGGGGGGGGAGAGATTAAGGTTAGGCAACACTAAGGGGGAGTGGTTAAGGTTAACCACCACCAGGGGAGTGGGTAGTTTTAGGCACCACCAGGGGAGGGTTCTGTGTGAGAGTAGGGTTGGGTTAAGCTGTATTGTGTAGTTACGTAACATTTTTTAACGTTAATACATTTTCGCTATCAACTTCCCGTCAGTTTTAAAATGGTATTTATCGTTAACCAATTTCGTTAACAATTTCTATCGATATTGAGATTCTGTTATCCACCGTTGCCAGTTCATTATCCAGCCGAGCCCTTTTTTCCTGGCTTCCTTTTTTCATGCACCCAAATCTACTATCGCTTTTACAGTAATTAGCTAATTTGATGTTGTTTAACCACTTGCCGACCACCCGCTCATAACGCGCGTCGGCAAAGTGGCAGCTGCAGGACCAGCGACGCAGATCTGCATCGCCGGCTGCAGGCTAATTAACCAGGAAACAGCCGCTCGCGCGAGCTTCCTGTCAATTCACGGCGGGGGGGGCCGTGAATAGCCTGCGGGCCGCCGATCGCGGCTTGCAGGCTAAATGTAAACACAAGCGGAAATAATCCGCGTTGTTCACATTTTTACAACGCTGCTAACAGTAGCAGCGTTGTACTAGATCAGCGATCCCCGGCCAATCAGCGGCCGGGGATCGCTGTCACATGACAGGCAGGAGCCTGTTAGAGGCTGCACAGGACAGATCCGTTCCTGTGCAGCCTCCGATCTCCGGGGCAGGGAGGGAGAAGAGGGAGAGGGGCAATCCTGCGGTGGAGGGGGCTTTGAGGTGCCCCCCCCCCCGCCACCCACACGCATGCAGGAGCGATCAGACCCCCCCAGCACATCATCCCCCTAGTGGGGAAAAAAGGGGGGCGATCTGGTCAGTCTGCCTGGTATTTAATCTGTGCTTGGGGCTGTAGAGCCCACCCAGCACAGATCTTAGAAATCAGCGCTGGTCCTTAAGGGGGTGGTAAAGGCTGAGTCCTGAAGTGGTTAAATAAGATTTATAATTTTCTAAAAACTCTAAATTTGTTATTCTTGGTTAAGTATATTAAGTTTAAATACCTCCTGGCACCATAAGAAGTATCCCCTGGGTTACGCATACCACACGTTGAGAACATAGGATATAGACAATCAGTGCTTTTATGTTGCCAAAATTCCCAGGCTTCTCTGATTCCATTCGGTCCTTCCAGCTCAGGAGTGAGTATTCCTCAGTAGGCTCACCCAGCAGGAACAGGATCCTATCTCAACACTCTCAGGAGCCTTTTATGACTGGAATGACACTGTATAAACCGTATAACCTACAAATCCAGGGGCAAATCCATGATTTCCAAGGGGGGGGGGGGTTCCTGAAAGCTGTGTGTGGGCGTGGCCAAAACATGGTGTGGGTGGAGCCAAATACTAGCAGTTTCTAGGCTAAATTGCACCCAGGGTGAGGGCGTAAAATGCGCCCCCAACGTTTAGACAGGTATAGGTGCCCGCAGTATAGGTAGCCAGCTATAGGTCCCCCCCCCCCAGTATAGGTAGCCCATATAGTTGCCCCCAGTATAGGTTAGATAGGTATATGCCCCCAGTATAGGTTAGATAGGTATATGCCCCCCAGTATAGGTTAGATAGGTATATGCCCCCCAGTATAGGTTAGATAGGTATATGCCCCCCAGTATAGGTTAGATAGGTATATGCCCCCCAGTATTGATTAGACAGGTATATGCCCCCCAGTATAGGTTAGATAGGTATATGCCCCCCAGTATAGGTTAGATAGGTATATGCCCCCCAGTATAGGTTAGACAGGTATATGCCCCCCAGTATAGATTAGACAGATATATGCCCCCCAGTATAGATTAGACAGGTATATGCCCCCCAGTATAGATTAGACAGGTAAATGCCCCCCAGTATAGATTAGATAGGTATATGCCCCCCAGTATAGATTAGATAGGTATATGCCCCCCAGTATAGGTTAGATAGGTATATGCCCCCAGTATAGACTAGATAGGTGGGGGAAGGTGCCCCTGTGTGGGGAGAAGATTGCCCTGGGAAGAGAAGAGAGAAAAAAATTGTGGCGGCGCCAATAAGGGATGCGGGAGCCGGCTTTATTCCTCGCTCCCTTCCTCCCTCTGAATTCCCCTCACCTGCGGTGATTGTGTGCCCGGCTCCCCCATGAGTGTGTGCGCAGCGGAGCGGTAGGTCCTCTTACCGCAGATCAGGCGCATCGGCAACTGGAGTCTCCTGCTTCCTGTTTACCATGACGTCACAGGAAGCATAGAGACTAGTTGCCGGTGCGCCTGATCTGCGGTAAGAGGACCTACCGCTCCGCTGCGCACACACTCATGGGGGAGCCGGGCACACAATCACCGCAGGTGAGGGGAATTCAGAGGGAGGGAGGGAGCGAGGAATAAAGCCGGCTCCCGCATCCCTGGGCCCCTCGCTCTACTCAGAGTCCTTCTCGCCGCACACAGATATGAGCAGGCGGCAGCTGTGCATCTGTGGCTGCCGCTGCTCAGATTTAGAGGGAGACTTCCGGTCTTGGTGCAGGGGGGTGTTCTGTACACCCGGAACAACCCCTTCCGTGCGCTTCTGAAATCCTCTCCTAAACTCAACATGCCCTGCCTCCCTTACTAATGGCCCGCACACATGCCTGACTTAAGTCGGCTGAGGTGGTCAATAACCACCTCAGTCAATAATCAGGCATATGTATGGCAGCTGGCGACTCTTAAAGGGACGCTGAGCACCTCTCATGACTTTAAAGAGTAACTGTCAGGCTGCAGAAGCTAATTTAAACCTCTATTCTCCTGTGTTAAACAGTTTAGAAGGAAGCTCAAAAGCCATTAGTGAAGATAAAAATCTCAGTTACCTTTGATGTGTGCTTATCAGCAAGTCTGTTATAGACCCATAAAGACGCAAGCCGCATACTAAACTGCAAAGCATTCTGGGGCCCTCCCCTCGGCTGCTAATGAGAAACTTGTAATCAGTCCAGCGTGTAGCACTGATAAATCTCGGGGCAGAGTACTCTGCAGGAGTCAGCTATTGTTCCTAGCCACATGGCTCATTAATATTCACTGCACACTGTGTTGTTCAAGTAGGAGCTTATCTGTGATCAGGAAGCAGGCAGGACATGACGACACATTTGACAGAAAAACATGGAACCTGCCATGAGCTGTCAGGAGCATCTATCTCTGCATATACTATATACAAATTCTGTGAAATCCAAACGTGGACAGTGAAATGCATATGTAATGTAAGTACAGCCAATCTTTAGCTACTGATATATGTGTTTATTTTCTCTGAGACCTTATACCTAACAGCTCCTCTTTAAGACAGACGACTTTTCCAACAAAATCGTGCTATGACCCATCTGGAGGAGCCTCTTGTAATGGCCATGTGTGTCACTTCCTCTTCCTGCTTCATTCAGTGATGCACTTCTCTGACATGGAAGACAGGGGTAACCCGGACGTTATAGCATAGCCAAGATGGCAGCCGCGATTTGTAAATTGAAATCGAACGAAAACTATTTGGTGTAGAATGGCGATTCAGGCATTAAATGAAAGAAGATATCACAAGCTACAGAAATGTATGCATCTTTAAGTACTTTGCAGTATTTGTCGGAGTCTTAAAGGAATACTCATGAGAGGAGCTCGGCGTCCCTTTAAGCAATCCACCTGATGGATCTACTCACCACCAGCAACACCAATCCCATTGCTCACGCCTCCCCTCTGCCCACCAGGTGACGTCATGCACATGCTGCTCGTTATCCCTCTGTCATTACATCGCATAGCAACACAGCGCCTCATCAGCTACACAGCCGACACGCGTGTGTGCAGCACGACCAAGCGATGTCGCCCAAGGGGATCAGGTTGTGATGCCTGAGGAGCGTTATTCATCAAAGGTATGTACGCACCTTTAAGGCCAAACAAAAATCCCATTAGATTCTAATTAAAATGCTATAAGCAGGTCCTCCAGGTGTCTGTCTCTTTACAATCAATATAGCAAATACCAGCTGCTAAACAGCACCATCTAGTGGCCACTTTATACATTGCACACTGCAGTGATATGCATTACAGTAAATAAACAAACAAAAGTAAACAAATATTTAAATTTATATTCTCAACATTTAGAATGTTAATATTTTATTTTACAGACTGAAATGAAGAGGTACAAACATACCAAGTGAAAGAATAGCAACAGCTCAGAAAAAAAATGCATTAAAAAATAACCACTAAGGCCCCGTTTACACTTAATCAGTTGCTCTCTGTTATAACTGAAAGGAAAACTGATTTTCAAAGTAATGCCCATGTTTTCCTATGGCACAGTTCACACTTAACGTGTTTTAACTAAAATCTTTTTCACAATGTACTGCTATGGAGAAGGGAAAAAAAACGCGTACCAACTGATTAAAGGGACTCCGAGCAGTGATTAAAAACAAAATCTGAACTTAACTGGGGCTTTCTACAGCCCACCATGGCTCTGGAACTTGCCTGTGGGCTGGAGAAAGCCCCAGGTAAGTTCAGATTTAGTTTTTATTCAATGCTCGGAGTCCCTTTAAGTGTAAATGGGGCCTTAGGTCTCTTTTACACTTAATGCGTTGGTATGCGTTAGTGTGTGTTAGTGCGCGTTGGTATGCGTTTTCTCCACAGCAGTGCATTGTGAAAAAGTTTTCAGTTAAAGCCTGTATAGTGGGAACTGCGCTATAAGAAACCGTGAGTATTATTTTGAAAATCAGTTTTCTTTCAGTGATAACTGAGAGCAACTGATTAAGTATAAAAGGGGCCTTACCTGGATAAATGATCACTCCTCCTAAAAATTCCTGTACATTCAAATAAGTTAGCCCTAAAATCACATTTCTTTAAAATGGCCTACCCCATCTACCACACTTTAAAGTGAATGTTTACCTATTCTAAAAACAAAAAGTCGGATACTCACCTAAGGAGAGGGAAGGCTCGGTCCTAATGAGCCTTCCCTCTCCTCTCCCGGTGCCCGGTCCCGCGCAGGATCCCCCGTGGCAGTATTCGACCAGTTCGGTCAAATACTGCCACTTCCACATGCCTTCGGGAGCTTTCAGAAGCCTTCGGGAGCACTCTGGCTCCCTATGACGCGGCCGCTCCATACTACGCATGCGCGAGCGCCCTCTATGACGTGCTCACGCGTACGTAGTATGGAGCGGCCCGTCTTCGGAAGCCTGATTGCTCCCGAAGCCTTCCGAAGTCCCTGCGACGGCGGACGCGAACGGGGAAGCCAGCGCAGCACTGAGGGCACCGGGAGAGGAGAGGGAAGGCTCATTAGGACCGAGCCTTCCCTCTCTTTAGGTGAGTATCCGACTTTTTGTTTTTAGAAACGGTACCCATTGGCTTTAACTCTCTCAGTCAAGCACCTTTTCCAAAGCCCTACCTTATGTGTCCCTCCCCCACCCTTTAGATTGTAAGCCTTCAGGATCTTTCCCCCTTTCCCTTAATGTGACCTTCTTATTCTTGCAACCCCAGCAATTACACCCTTCTCATGGACTATCTGCGACTTGAATTGCTGGGTCTCTTGTACAATCACATGATCATGCATCTTATACCCTGTTTGCTTGGATAACCCTGTGCTATGTGCTATGTTGTATAACTCCTACGTCTGTGTCTGTCACCCCTTGTTTACATTCTATGTATCCCTATTTATTGTCCAGCGCTGCATAATATTTTGGCATTTTATAAATACAATAAATAATAATAATAATAATAATGACTAATCTTCTTCTTGGACACCAGCTTACTGATTTAAATTGAAATGGACCCTGACTCAAATTTACATGAAGCCAGAAACCCTTGACACCCCTAATAGGCATGATGGCAATATTTTTGCATCAACTATTGGTGTAAGGACCCTAGATTGGCCTTACTATGGCTCTGGAACTTGCCTTCAGATCAATGTGTGTCTCTGCTGACTTTATATTAGTTTAAGCTGGGTCATTTAAATCTTGCTCTGTGTTTGTTTGCCCTGCCCTGTAATGCTGGGAACACACGATATGTTTATTCTGCTTGAGTCTCCGCCTGATCGATTTACCACTCGATTCTCCGCTCAATTCTCTTATCTTCGTTTTTCTTATCTTTTTTCCATTCCCTTCTATGAAAAATCGAGCAGTAAAACGATCGAGCAGGATATCTGACATGATGGAATTTATCAATCGAACGCATCTATCGTGCAGGAAAACTAAATGTGTGTTCCCAGCATGAAGGTGTACATTCAAAAGTGCCACAAGCTAATTTGGGTGTGGGGCTTACCAAACCTAACCTTAGCCCCATGGCCACCTAACCTCAACATTTCCCCATCAACCATTGCTAATTTGTGCACCCGCTTTTAGTAGCTGCAGTTCATATTGTGGGCGACCCCCAGCGCCCGCCCAAATTTGTTCTTCTTTTGTTTTGCTTTTTTTTTTTTTTTTTTTTACCTGGTCTGCACTGGGGCACTAGCGTTCAAATTTTTGGCTTGATGGAGGGAACTACCGTTTTTATTTTTTGCCTGATATGATGACTGAAGCAATACAGGGAGGTTGTTCTTTGTTCCCCTTCTCTGATGTTAGCTGCACCCTATGAATTTCAAGGCTGTAGACCCTGAAGCTGGCAACCTCAGTTATGTTTCCTCTCAATTCTTTGTAACCATATATTTGTCTCACTGTGGCAGTGTTTGTTGTTTGTGTAGATTGTGTCTCCATTGATCATTAGAGCAGGGAGACCAAAAGGAGACTGACCTTATTGTTGCTTTGGGATGCCTCTCATATGTATTTATAAGCAAAACCAACTATCTCCATTTTATTGCAGAGGTCAGGTGTATCTGGTGGCTTCATGTGCATTTGAAACAAGATCTCTGTAATAGATAGCGGAGATGCCGCCGCAGCGGTGAGCGGCATGGCGGCTGTCTCCGCGTCTCAGCCGGCGGCCTCCGCCACGCAATTACATGGTGGAGTTTTGCCTGGTCCTTCAGTTGCACATAGACTGAGGGCTACGCCAGGCGACAGGACCTTTATGCGCATAGAAGGGGAGGTCGGTCAGCTGACTCCAGCAGTGCTCCTGATTGGCTGAGTGACTGGGGCGGCGCTGTGGGGCGCTCTCGGTATATATAGGACCTGCCTGTCAGTAGCTCCTCGTCTGCTGTTGCAAATGCTACATGTTAGCACTCAGACCTTAGTCAGATCCCAAAGTGTGCTAGAACCAGCAGGAGCTGGAGATCCACACTTAGTCAGATTCTGTTGATAGCTAAAGTACTAATTGAATTGTATTATTTGTTATGACCTTCTGCTAGCCTTGACTACTCTTCTGCCTACTGATTCTGTGCTTCTGCCTATCTGATCCTGTTGCCGACTCAGCCTGAACACTACTCTGATTTAGCCTTCTGTCTTTGTACCGTATCTGTCCATTTGTTGACGAATCTGCTTGTCTGACTCTCCTGCCCTCACCAGTGAGCCTTGTCCCTGGTGAGGGATTCTCTGTACAGCTTAATCACCAGCTCCTCAGGTGACCAGTAGCTGCAGTACAGTCTGAATCACCTGCTCCTCAGGTGATCAGTAGCTGCAGTGCAGTCTGAATCACCCGCTCCACGGGTGATCTGTATATGTTGTCTTACTGTACACCACCCGCTCCTCGAGTGAACTGATTACTAGTTCATCTGCCTCTCCGGCTTGCTGGAATGCTGATCCCTGTGTTCTATAGAGATATCTCCCTCTACTAGCTCCTCTGGGAAGTTGGTATCTCTATCTGTATTACTGTTGCACCAAACGCCTATCTTTACATCTGGTTGTCCTGTGTCTCGCTATACTCGCATTATTGGTGATTCTGCAGATCACTACATAATCAGGTATAGCATCTGTATTATTGGTGATACTGCAGATCACCAATAATCAGAAAATCTGTTCTTACTGACACCAATCGTTACAATCTCCTAACAATTTTTGTCTGATACTTTGCCTGGCCATTAGTATCAAAGTATCAATACTGATACTATGTTTCAGGTCTATGCACTACTATGAAGCTGTGTCCCTGACGAGACAAGACCCAGCAGGTCAACCAGGCAGGGCCTGACATGAAGTGGAATCTTTTGCTCATCCAAAATGATCATAGAGATCCCACTTTAGATATAGTTTCTCTCAGAGGCACTCAATTTCTTGTTGGGGTAAAATTACTGTATAATTTTATTAATCTGTTGAGAGAAACAGCTCCCAGTCTTTCATTTGACGCATCCATCTACTCTATAAACTCCTGGGATAAATCCGGATCAGGCAACACTGGATATTGACTCAATACAGCCATAAGCTTTAGGAAGGTTTCCTCTGCATCCCCATTCCACTCTATAATCACTGATTTCATACCCTTTGTCAAGTACCTCAGTGGTTTGGCAATGTAAGGAATGAGCCAATGGTACTACTCAGGAATGTCCCAATATACCTGTTCCTGTTTTGTGTTTAGGGGTAGAACCAACTCTGTATGTCATCTACCCTATTTAACTGGTGCTCCACCAGAACCCTACTGACATCATGCTCCAGGTACCTTACATTCTCTATACCAATTGCAATTTTTTCATGTTTAAACAATGAAACTCCATTCCGTTGGAATCCACTACTGACTTTATATGAGACAAATGAAACCCTCAGTTAGTGGTAAAGATAACTATTTCATCCAAGGTAGACTAAGGTTCAGTAAATGAGGGTACAGCAATTTATTCAAAATGGGAGCAGTATGGAACTCAAACAGCATTCTCCTGTAGCAAATTTGACCTTCAAGCATGCAGTTTTCTCCCTGGTTTCTTTGGCCAAGGGTATTTGCCAGCCCAGTACCCCTTGGTCACGTCTAGTGTGGTGATATTTCCACTCAGTCCTAAATGGTCTGTTAACTTGTCCACCTAGGGCACTGTATAAGCATAAAACAATCACTTTACTTAAAGTTAACCCAGCAGCATTTTTAGTCCCAGGGCATCTCAATAGCATATAAAAAATGCATGCTAACAATATGGATCATTACTATAAAAATCCATCCTACCTCTTCCTTTAGGGCTCATTTCCACTATAGCAAATCCGCATGCATTGTCCGCATGCAGATTCGCACAGCCAATACAAGTGGATGGGCCTGTTTCCACTTGTGCGTTGTGCGGAGCGTTTTTGTGTGCGAGTAAAATCTGCATGGCATAGCCGTCAGAATTCGCTCCCCGCACACCGCTATGCGAATCACACGCAATGTATTTAAATGGGGAAATCGCATGCATTTTGGCATGCGTTTTTCCCGCGATTTCGCATAGATACCAATGCTAAATCACACAGGAAGTGGCATGGTTAAATTCGCCTGTACTCTAACCTATGCAGAATCGCATGCGGAATCGCGGCAAAAAATGCATGCGGAATCGCACCCGCATGCGCTTTCGTCCGCGGTGATTTCCCGGCGATACCGCACCGCACAAGTGGAAATGCATCCTTAACATTTAAATGTTTGTTAGAGGCTTTTATTGCGTTACTTTCATGGCCTGTCGTCCTCAGAAAGAACAGGCAGATAAGAACTAACTAGCAGTAGCAATGAACAAACAAAAGTTTTCATCAGCAAGGGGGGGGGGGAGAGATTCACATCCAGATTACTTGAACAACACATACATGCTGAACTAAGCCATTATTTATCTGCTAACTCCCTGCTTGATCAGTTCCAGTCTGGCTTCCGCTGTAACCACTCCACAGAAACAGCTCTAACTAAAGTGGCCAATGACCTTCTTATGCTGGGCATACACGGTCAGTTTGTTCTTTATCAATCGAGCCGCTGATAGCTCGATTGATAATATCCGACGTGATCGATTCCGCGCTCGATACCCGCGGGCGGACAATAGCAGCGAGTCGAGCGGAAGATAAGAAGCGCCGGCGGGAACAAGCGGGAATCGATCCGGGTGCACACGCGGACGAGCGTGTATGCCCAGCATTACTCAGTTCAGATATCTTCTCCACATCCTTTGTCTGTGGGGGTACCTCAATGCTCTGTCTTTGGCCCCTCCTCTTTTTCATCTTCAGGCACGGTCTTGGCAACACAATCAACTCATGTGGTTTTCAATACCACTTATATGCAGATGATACATAACTGTACTTATTAGCCCCAAACCTTAACTCCCTGTCATTAGTATGCACAGTGGGATGATTTGGGAAGCTCCTAGGTACGTGGTCTTTAAAATGTGCGCAGAATGTGGATGATGGACTACAGGTCATGTTATGTAACAAAGTACAGATTTATTGTCTGAGCCTGGAATCTGCTTCCACCACATTACAGGGCAACCTGTAATCATATACTCATGCTATCTGTTAATGTTTATAGCCTTGAAATTAGTACCATTCCTCCCCAGTTTCATAATGTTGTAATCTCTCCTCTTTATACCACTTGTCTCTCTTTTTCCTTCTAAAGGCGCGTACATGCGCCTGATTTCTTTAAATGACGAGTCGTCACATCAGTTCTAACGACAGTATCCCCATGTGTACAGTCTGTCGGCAGGCTGATAAGGCTGGTTTTGACTGATCCGCGTGGGTCTGACGACCTGTCGTTTGAAGAAATCAGGCGTGTGTACGCACCTTTACTGCCTGCAGATTGAGCCAACCTAATAGTGACAGGCAGTTTTACATTTTATGGGGACACATATTATTCTCTTCCTATTTGTGGTGGTATAAAGTATACCACCAGGCACCTAACCTGGACTCGCCAATGACTACTTGCACCAACAAAATCTTTTCAGATAAGCAACACACTGAATATGCCCATTATCTGATTAGAGCAGTTTTTATGACCACTTCCAGTTTATACTAGAGAACCTTGTACAAAACAATGCAGTGATAAGAAACTGACACTGAATCTGCTAACATACTAATGTAGCACGAAGCTCTGGAAACAATATTGCTGCTGGTTATTGTGTATAATAATGGCAATAATGCACCTAAAGGTGGCCATACATCTTTAGACTTGGCAGCTGATCATCAATCAGATTCGATAATTTTTATCGGATCTGATAAAAATCAGTGCCACCAAGAGCATGTCCGCGTGGAAATTGGTCGCATGTATCGATTGGACATGCTGGAAAATCTCACGTCAACATGCTCGATCAGGTGCGGTGTGTAATAATCACAGACGATGAATGCAACAGAAACCCCTGGCCGCAGTCCCCCTAATGTTTTATGTCCCGCCCAGCGACCGTACAGTTCTACTCTACCTGTGTTATTTCCGTGCCCTATTTCCACATTTGGGCTGTGTGACTACCGGCATATAGCAAGTGGGGCGTTTGCTATTAACCACATGGGAGCACCGGAAGGGGGCACATAAAACATTAGGGGGGCCGTGTCGGGGGGCGGCAAGGCTGATTCCCACAATATTTCATGCTGAAATTGATCGGGAATTGGCCTGCAGTTTATGAAAAGCAACAGATCACTTTCGATCAGAGAAAGACCTGTCTCTTGGTCAATCGTCTGTCAAAATCGCTAGATGTATTCTAACTTTATTGCTGCAACGTATACATTGCTTGCATAATTTGAGCTATGCTATTCACATAACATGTGATGTGTTATGCATGCATGCTCTGTCACAGTCTCTGTCTCTGCACAGAAAAGGTTAATGAACTGGGTCCATTGACATTTAGAAAGATATAAATACCTGTGCCGGTGCTGAGAATCTCTGTCAAAGTGATCAATAATTTCTATGTGTGTCCCAAATTTCTGTCATCTGCACTGACATTTTAATCTGATATAGGATTTTGTGTGCCCCCCCCCCCCCCCCCCCCTTCCCCACCAAGCCTCTGGTGACGCAGGTCACCTGCAGAATGCGTGAGGGAGCTTTTGGGGGAGCTGGAGCAGTGGACTACAAGTTCAAGGTGTAGCTTTGCAGTTCAGGCACTCAGAACAGTGCAGCCTTGTGAGCAGTGATTTAATGACTTATCAGAGGGTTATCAATTGCTACACTAGTGTGCAAGCAGCTCATATTGTCATTTGTGATATGTATATATTCTAAACTTCGTAGGCTTATATCAAGTGTGATTTGTGCTTTTTTACCACCCTAGATGATCTCTGCTCGTTCCCTGTGAAGCTATGTGTTTTTGTAATACTTATGGCACCAGTGGCGAAGCAATAGGCCCCAGTGCAAGCTTTATATTGCCCCCCCTCCACAAGCACTCTATACATTTCAATCAATACGGTGCACCAAAACCACTGTCAGAGTGCACCTCTGGGATATGGAACAATTTATTATTTATTACTACTATTCAAAGCATCTGTAGAAGTGATTATTACTGGTACAGGGCCAATAAATAACTAATGCTGCAGTTAAGGGAGGGCACGTTGGGGCCACTCTGGACCAAGGGCCCCAGTGCGGTCGCAACCTCTGCACCCCCTATTGCTACGCCACTGTTTGGCACTTAATAAAGACTTAGATACTTACTTCAGTAGAGGGTAGCGTACAGTGGCGGCTCCAGGAAATTTTTTTAGGGGGTGCTATGCAGGTGCTGGACCAATTTCCGGGGGAGCTGACGACCTGCGGCGCGCGAAGCGCGCCGCGGCAAAAAATGGGTGTGGCTACAACCTGCGGCGCGCTAAGCGCGCCGCGGCGAAAAAATGGGCGCGGTCATGACCGGATGAGGGCGGGGCTAACTGTAATTTAAAGTGAACCCAGGGTGAGAGTGATATGGTGGCTGCCATATTTATTTCCTTTTAAACAATACTAGTTGCCTGGCAGCCCTGCTGATCTATTTGGCTGTAGTAGTGAACTGAATTACACCAGAAACAAGCCATGCAGCTAATCTTGTCAGTTCTGACAATATTGTCAGAAACCCCTGACCTGCTGCATGCTTGTTCAGGGTCTATGGTTGAAAGAATAAGAGGCAGAGGACCAGCACGGCAGCCAGGCAACTGGTATTGCTTAAAGGGAGATAAATATGGCAGCCTCAATATTATTCTCACCTCGGGTTCCCTTTAAAAGTGCAACGCAAAGACAGAGGGCCCAAGTTTTGGTGACCCTTTTCCCAGAAAATTCACATAATTGTGCAGGTTTTCTCAAGAAAATACACGTAATGTGAGCATATTTTAACAAAAAACGTCCAATGACCCCAATATGCACAATCGTTATCAGATATGGCTCCAATATGCACAATCGGTAGCAGATATGGCTCCAATATGCACAATCGGTAGCAGATATGGCCCCAATATGCACAATCGGTAGCAGATATGGCCCCAATATGCACAATCGGTAGCAGATATGGTCCCAATATGCACAATCGGTAGCAGATATGGCCCCAATATGCACAGTCGGTAGCAGATATGGCCCCAATATGCACAGTCGGTAGCAGATATGGCCCCAATATGCACAATCGGTAGCAGATATGGCCCCAATATGCACAATCGGTAGCAGATATGGCCCCAATATGCACAATCGGTAGCAGATATGGCCCCAATATGCACAATCGGTAGCAGATATGACCCCAATATGCACAATCGGTAGCAGATATGACCCCAATATGCACAATCGGTAGCAGATATGACCCCAATATGCACAATCGGTAGCAGATATGACCCCAATATGCACAATCGGTAGCAGATATGACCCCAATATGCACAATCGGTAGCAGATATGACCCCAATATGCACAATCGGTAGCAGATATGACCCCAATATGCACAATCGGTAGCAGATATGACCCCAATATGCACAATCGGTAGCAGATATGACCCCAATATGCACAATCGGTAGCAGATATGACCCCAATATGCACAATCGGTAGCAGATATGACCCCAATATGCACAATCGGTAGCAGATATGACCCCAATATGCACAATCGGTAGCAGATATGACCCCAATATGCACAATCGGTAGCAGATATGACCCCAATATGCACAATCGGTAGCAGATATGACCCCAATATGCACAATCGGTAGCAGATATGACCCCAATATGCACAATCGGTAGCAGAAATGACCCCAATATGCACAATCGGTAGCAGAAATGACCCCAATATGCACAATCGGTAGCAGAAATGACCCCAATATGCACAATCGGTAGCAGAAATGACCCCAATATGCACAATCGGTAGCAGAAATGGCCCCAATATGCACAATCGGTAGCAGAAATGGCCCCAATATGCACAATCGGTAGCAGATATGGCCCCAATATGCACAATCCGTAGCAGATATGACCCCAATATGCACAATCCGTAGCAGATATGACCCCAATATGCACAATCCGTAGCAGATATGACCCCAATATGCACAATCCGTAGCAGATATGACCCCAATATGCACAATCCGTAGCAGATATGACCCCAATATGCACAATCCGCATCACCTGAAAAAGAAAAGAAAAACCCATTTACTCACCTACAGCCAGAAGACCTTCTTTCCCGACCTCCTGTCCCGAGCCCCGACCTCCTTGTGGCGCGCAGCGCCCGCGCGCCCACGATCCTCTTCCTTCCCGACGTCACGACGAGACTTCCTGCCTGCATGCAGAGAGCAGGGCTACGGGAAAATGGCCGCCCGAAGTCTGCAGAACAGGGCTCCGGGCGGCCATCTTACCGTAGCCCTGCCTGCTGCTCCGTGCTGCCGCTGTGAACTAGAGATGGGAAGTTCGGATCTTTTCAATGATCCGGATGATTCGAATCGGATCATTGAAGAGATCCGGATCTTTGATCCGAATCTCGGATCATTTTACTACCGGAAGCATTCGGGGGTGAAATGAACAGCAGGACAGGTCTGTGGACAGGAGAGGGGGAGGGAGTGGACACAGAGAAGGGGAGAAGATGGACAGAGGGCAGGGAGTGGACAGGGAAGGGAGGAGGGACGAGCAGAGAGCAGTAATGTTTGCACGTAATACCCACATGCTGAAGTCATATGCTTTACATGTATTTCACCTATATGCTCATCTGTACACTTTGAAAGAAAAGGTCGCACAGTGAAGGAAAGCATTCCCAGAAGTGAAGTGCAGCTGTTTAGTGCCGAGTGCAGGAGGATTATATTGCCTTTCAATCACACTGTCTGCAAAGTTACTGAGCTGTGCTGAGCTGAGCCAAAAGCTTCCAATGTGATCACTGTGCAGCACTACGGAACAGCCAGCCTATAATGGGCAGCACGTTACAGCCAGTATGTGTGCTCTACACATATCTGGCAGTGGCACCCATGTCCCCTCTACCTGTCCCTGCAAGGCTGCCTCCCTTCCAACTCAGCGATCCCTGCTTCCAGGACCCCGCTGCCCGCTGAGAGGGGGCGTGTCGCTCCTGGCCCCGCCCCTTTTGCGATCCGAATCGTTCATTTTGATGATTCGGATGATCGACTCATAAAATAGATTCGGATCAAAGATCCGAATCGTTCATGATCCGGACAACACTACTGTGAACTGACTTGGCGTCTTTTAGACGCCTGAAGTCAGTTCACTCCAGGGGGTGCTTTGGGGGTGCTTGGACAATTCTAGGGGGTGCTCGAGCACCCCCAAGCACCCCCCTGGCGCCGCCCCTGGTAGCGTACACAGTGTGGCCACGCTTGTTCACGGATGGAAGCAGGGCTGTGAATTTTCCAGAGCTTCCCAGCGATGGATTGGTGATCGTGTGGGAATCACCAATGTGGGATTGCCTCTAATGCCAAGATTGCAAAAGCAGTTGCACAAACTCATGGGGCTTGATTCACAAAAGAGTGCTAACTGTTAGCACGGCCGTTTTCGCGTGAATTTTCGCATTACGCGCGATCACCAATTTTTGCCCGAAACAATAAACGTTGTTACGCGCAAACGCGAATTTTCACGCGAAAACGATATCGATTTTGCGGGAAAATTCGCATTTGTGTGCGAAAACGTTATCGTTTTGCGGGAAAATTCGCGAACGCGCGCAATGCGAAAATTCACGCGAAAACGGCCGTGCTAACAGTTACCACTCTTGTGAATCAAGCCCATGGTGTCCATGCAGCTCAAAGGCATACTCAGGGCCCGGGCTTAAGCCAAGGCCACATAGGCCATGGCCTAGGGCACCACAGGATCAAGGGGCGGGTGGGCAGCAGGTTATACTAGGGAAGGAAAGAAGTGTCACCTGGTTGCCTATACGGGAGGGAGGGGTGGTCATCAGGCTAACATTACAGAAGGGGCGAGGGTAGTGGCTGGATAGTGTACTGGTTAAGGGCACCGCCTTTGACATGGGAGACCAGGGTTTGAATCCTAGCTAGGTCAGTTCCTATTCAGTAAGGAGTTCAAGGCAAGACTCCCTAACACTGCATGGTGACCTCTTGAGCACGTCCCAGTGGCTGCAGCTCTTGAGCGCTTTGAGTCCGACAGGAGAAAAGAGCTATACAAACGTTTGGATTATTATCTGGCTTCTTATACTAGAGGGAAGGTGGGGAGGGGTCAGCAGGCTATCTAAACTGGAGGAGGGGGTGAAGGGTTCTCTGGCTGCTTATACTGGAGGTATGGGGGGAAGGGTCATCTGGCTGTCTATAATAGAGGGAAGGGTCAACTAATACTAGAGGGAGGGAGGGGGAAGGGTCTGGATACCTAAATTGTGTGTGTGTGTGTGTGTGTGTGTGTGAGGGGGGGGGGGGCACATCTGGTTACCTATACTGATGGGGGAGTGGCTACTGACAGTGGCCTTGGGCGGTAAAGAGTGAAAATCCAGCTCTGGGCATGCTGGCAGGGGTGTATCTGGGTAATATGGCACCTATGGCAAACACTGAAATTGCGCCCCGATATCCATACTGGAGGTTTCCCTCCAGTATGGATATTCAGAGTTGTGGCCACCCCAGTATAGGTAGCCAGAGGAGCCCCCATGCCAGCATAGGTATTTAGACGAGTCCCCCCACCCCTCCATATAAGTTGCTTCCCCAGTATACAGTGGTGTGAAAAACTATTTGCCCCCTTCCTGATTTCTTATTCTTTTGCATGTTTGTCACACTTAAATGTTTCTGCTCATCAAAAACCGTTAACTATTAGTCAAAGATAACATAATTGAACACAAAATGCAGTTTTAAATGATGGTTTTTATTATTGGTTTAATATTACATGGCCCTGTGTGAAAAAGAAATCGCCCCCTGAACCTAATAACTGGTTGGGCCACCCTTAGCAGCAATAACTGCAATCAAGCGTTTGCGATAACTTGCAACAAGTCTTTTACAGCGCTCTGGAGGAATTTTGACCCACTCATCTTTGCAGAATTGTTGTAATTCAGCTTTATTTGAGGGTTTTCTATCATGAACTGCCTTTTAAGGTCATGCCACAACATCTCAATAGGATTCAGGTCAGGACTTTGACTAGGCCACTCCAAAGTCTTCATTTTGTTTTTCTTCAGCCATTCAGAGGTGGATTTGCTGGTGTGTTTTGGGTCATTGTCCTGCTGCAGCACCCAAGATCGCTTCAGCTTGAATTGACAAACAGGTGGCCGGACATTCTCCTTCAGGATTTTTTGGTAGACAGTAGAATTCATGGTTCCATCTATCACAGCAAGCCTTCCAGGTCGTGAAGCAGCAAAACAACCCCAGACCATCACACTACCACCACCATATTTTACTGCTAGTATGATGTTCTTTTGCTGAAATGCTGTGTTACTTCTACGCCTGATGTAACGGGACACGCACCTTCCAAAAAGTTCAACTTCTGTCTCGTCGGTCCATAAGGTATTTTCCCAAAAGTCTTGGCAATCATTGAGATGTTTTTTAGCAAAATTGAGACAAGCCTTAATGTTCTTTTTGCTTAAAAGTGGTTTGCGCCTTGGATATCTGCCATGCAGGCCGTTTTTGCCCAGTCTCTTTCTTATGGTGGAGTCGTGAACACTGACCTTAATTGAGGCAAGTGAAGCCTGCAGTTCTTTAGATGTTGTCCTGGGGTCTTTTGTGGCCACTCGGATGAGTTTTCTCTGTGCTCTTGGGGTAATATTGGTCGGCCGGCCACTCCTGGGAAGGTTCATCACTGTTCCATGTTTTTGCCATTTGTGGATAATGGCTCTCACTGTGGTTCGCTGGAGTCCCAAAGCTTTAGAAATGGCTTTATAACCTTTACCAGACTGATAGATCTCAATTACAGTACTTTTGTTCTCATTTGTTCCTGAATTTCTTTGGATCTTGGCATGATGTCTAGCTTTTGAGGTGCTTTTGGTCTACTTCTCTGTGTCAGATAGCTCCTATTTAAGTGATTTCTTGATTGAAACAGGCGTGGCAGTAATCAGGCCTGGGGGTGACCACAGAAATTGAACTCAGGTGTGATAAACCACAGTTAAGTTATTTTTTAACAAGGGGAGCAATCACTTTTTCACACAGGGCCATGTAGATTTGGAGTTTTTTTTCTCACTAAATAATAAAAACCATCATTTAAAACTGCATTTTGTGTTCAATTATGTTTTCTTTGACTAATAGTTAACGGTTTTTGACGAGCAGAAATATTTAAGTGTGACAAACATGCCAAAGAATAAGAAATCAGGAAGGGGGCAAATAGTTTTTCACACCACTGTAGATTGCTAACTCAACTAAAACCCCAACTATAAGTAACAAGCGGCATCCCTCAGTATGGTAGTGGAGCACGAGAGGAGGGTGCAGAGGGAGGAGGGGACAGCCATAGCGCTCAAGGTGCTGCAGCGCCCATGGCATGTTCCATGCCTGCACCCCTCTAGATACGCCTCTGCATGCTGGATTAGTGATTGGGCACATTATGCCATGGACTGTAAAACGTGCACAGCTGCACAGGCTATTGAAGTCAACAGCTTTGGTTGGGAAACGCACATCATTACCGCACGACACGCACGTTCGCAATTGCAATGTATCCTTCCGCAAATGAAACATCACAGAGCAAACCACAAAACGTTTGCGGAAATCTCAATTGCAAAAGCGAATGCACTGTGACGGAAACCCAAGAATTGCAGGGAAAAACGCCCCTGCAAATGTGTTTACTGCCAAAGACACAACTTGTCACTCAAACTACTGACCATATAAAATTTTGGTAGTGTAATTTGTATGCATGTATGTATTTGTAAAAAATACATTCATAATTCATATTTTTCTTATTTTTTCAAGAAAGTAACTGCTTTGCAAGGGGATTAATATTAATAAAGCAAGTGTCATGCCCCCTGTTATGGGCGTGTAAGGGGGCAGATACAGCTAGTCTCCTGCTGTGCAGTGCTGCCCGTTGTACACAAGGAAGCGCAGCTCCATAATCGCAATGGCTTTGCAGAGGGGATTCTGCGCATTGGAGGTTCCACTAATTCTCCCCGGCAGTAGGAGGAGGAGGAGGAAGGAGCGTGATCAGTGTGTCTCCTGCTGCTGCTGAGCAATAGACAGCAGCCGGCGTGGGCTTGAAGCTGCAAAGCTGACACGGAGTTATACGAGGAGACGCTGCGAGAATATCTATCAGGAGTCCAGGCAAGCAGCTCTGCTGAACCATGCAAAGGCTTCTCTACCTGCTCATCCCATGGATCCCCTGGATTTCCGCTGAGGATAGCGCGATGGAGGAGATCGCCACGGAGAAGGAGGCAGAGGAGAGCCACAGGCAGGATAGCGTGAGCCTGCTGACATTTATCCTGCTGCTGACCTTAACCATTCTCACCATATGGCTCTTCAAACACCGCCGGGCTCGCTTCCTGCATGAGACCGGCCTGGCAATGATTTATGGTGAGACACAATGACACCTAGAGAGGGAGGGAGGGAGAGAGAGGGGGTCGCAGTCTTCCTGTGTTAGGAGATGTATCATCATAGCTCTTGAATGGTGACCCTGTCTATAGGATGGGTAGCGTGGCACACTGAAAGCTGGATTCTATAAATAAGCAGTTTGGGCAGTGTTGAACAAGATTGGATCCAGTCATTGTTCTTGGCAAACGCAAGTTCTATTCGTTTTGGACAGAAGCAGTCAGTAGGGCCTCCTTATGGTACTTTGCAGAGGTGGGATGCTGTGCTGGTGTCACAGGGGGAGTGGTGCTGGGACCTTGAACCAGGAGGATGCTGAGCATCTCTATAGCTCATAGGAATGCGATAAGCAGGGCCAAGATATCATGACTTGGGGATGTTGTTTTGAGGTAGTTACAAGACAACCTTGTTTGGAGGACTCTCTCCAAACTGCTGGATGTTCCTGTTCTGTGTGATGCAAAATATATTATTGTCCATTTGCCCAAAAAGAAATTGTACAGATATATCTTGTAATTCCCTGTATTGTTTTGTTATTTTGGTTTATAGTATCTAAATCATTACAGCTTAATTGCCTGTTGAATGCAATAACTGCGATGTAGGAGTTTGGCTGAAGCAAATTAGCATTTGGTATTGTCACTTTGTCTTATCCGTAGGAGCAGATGGCTCTATTGGCAAATCTTTCACGTCATTCATTCAGTTCTGTTAACTACTCCAAACTGCATTCATTTTTGCTGATCCAAACTGGCATTTCCCTATTACTGCTACACTGATGGTTTCCTATTCTGTTTTTGTTTATTTCAGTGTTAAATTACAAATATCTTTATCCTACGGGTCTTTGTGACTGGATACGACCAATATGTAGTTTTCATTGCTGCTGTAGAAGTTCAGAGTGATGGCAGTTGTGTGTCTGACTGGTACAATAGTCAGCAGCTTGGTAGAGCATGAGCTTTTGTTAAAGTCATATATATTGCTATTTGACTACTGGGCCTTTAAATATTTATTGTAGTGTCGTATTTCAGTGGCAGTTTTTCCACAAGAGCAGTTTGCCTTGAACAGCACTTTGGGAGTGCGGGTAGAATACTGCAATGTGAGCTCTGCATACTGGATGCTAACATCTGCTCTGACCAAGGCCTGTCTTGACTGAAAACCGGCAAGCTGATCTAAAAGAAATGAAACACTAAGGGCTGGTGCACACCAAAACCCGCTAGCAGATCCGCAAAATGCTAGCAGATTTTTAAACGCTTTTTTTTTATTTTTATGAGGCGTTTTGCTAGCGTTTTGCGGATTGCTGCTGCGGTTTTCAGTATAGTAGATTTCATATATTGTTACAGTAAAGCTGTTACTGAACAGCTTCTGTAACAAAAACGCCTGCAAAACCGCTCTGAAGTGCCGTTTTTCAGAGCGGTTTGCGTTTTTCCTATACTTAACATTGAGGCAGAAACGCACCCGCAATCCAAAAAATGCCTCACCCAGGCATTTTTCGTTTCTGCAAAACGCCCCCCGCTCTGGTGTGCACCACCCCATTGAGATACATTGACCAAGCAGATCCGCAGCCGCAAGCGGATCTGAAAACGCCCAAAAAGCCGCTCGGTGTGCACCAGCCCTAAGTGAACAAAGCATTAATATGAAGATTACATAGATTAGTTCTGACTCAGGATGAGTGTAAAATTCAACCTGTATGCAAATTTCCATTGACCAGTAAAAAGAAATGTGAAGGGGCTGAAGGCATCAGAATGCTGAACTGACGATCAGTTAAAGGACCAGTAAGCAGTGAAAATCTGACAGAACCAACAGGTTTTTGACTAGGTCATCTCCTCATGGGGGATTCTAAGGGTTTTAATTGTTTTCAAAAACATTTCCTTAAACAGCAGTTGGTCAGTGCAACTGACAAAATAGTGTGCTAGGTGGCTGGCATGTTACTATTTTGGCAGTTAGACTTAACTGCTGTTTAGTAAATGCTTTTGAAACCCAGAGAGTCCCCCATGAGTTGATTGACTAGTCCAAAACCTGTTGGTTGTGAGATTTTAAATGCTCACTTTTTCGCTATAGTGATCCTTTAAAGGCAACAGTTAAATTTACACAGGCTACTTCTGCACTGGGGCTTTTTACATCTTGAAAACACAGAATTGCGTTTTGCGTTGGAGGGAAATGTTGTAGCATGCAGTGTGAAGCATACAGTACATAAAAAGTATGCTTCACTGAAGCTGGAAGGCGCCTATAGCCCGGTAATCCACAGTATGCCTCAGGCTATTGAGCAATGCATGCTCAGCATTAGCAGTGGTGCAGTCAATACTGCTGTTGGAAATGTAGACCAGGGGTTGTTTTAGGCTGGTTCATACTACACTGCAAAGGCAGCGTATGCGTAAACGGTGCAGTAAGCACATGTGCTCAGAACCTGAGCAGATGCCCTGGCATCATTCACACTGGCTGCTGCTTTTTTGTCACTACCTGTCTGCTCACCTGCCCACTGGTACTTCTGCCACTTTACTCATCATCAGCAGCCATATCTGCTCGTCGCTGTTTGTACACTGCTCGCCCGAAGACCAGGAATTGTGAGGTTTCTGTTGGTTTGTGTAAAATAAATAGAGAATCCTACCTAGCAACAAGGAGGATTCTCATTGGTCAGTGTGAACCAAGAATGCTTTTTCTCTGTTGCAAGGGGATTCCCATTGTCTCTTTTGCAAACCAATAAGAAGCTCTATGCTTCCTGGTCTCTGGGATGAGCGGGGATGCGATGAGCAAGGACGGCAGCATCAAATTTCTCCTGGACAGGTGAACATTTTGCTTGTAGCAGGAAGCCTAGTGGGAATGGACCTGTCCTTGCCTAGTGGGAATGGACATGTCTGCTCCCATAGGCTTGCATTGCGTCCGATTCGTGTTTGCAGTGTGGTTGTGGAAAGATACAGCAGGTCTGCATTTTGCATTTGTGGTCCGGTGCTCGCTCCATGCATTTGTGGTCCATTTGACAGTGTAAATGCATCCTATTGATAACATAGGATGCATTTACCATCCGTCCTTGAGTTAAACTGTGTTCTTTTAAATGCAGTGTTTTTCAGCTCAGTGGGAATAGGAATTAGTGTGTGACTGGCTTTAGGCCTCTTTGAGACAGCTGTACTGCATACTTGTCAGGCCATTCAGCATCCCATCTTGCCAGCCATTCAAGAGCATTTGCAACATAAAAAAAATGGCATGTCACAATTTTGGGGGTTCCCGCTTCACCACCCATTAGCTCATGCCTGGCCAGTGCTTGGGAGCAGCTTACAGGTGGTGAATTCACCGTTATCAGCTTAGCGTGTGAAAGCCTGAGGCTACGTTCACAGTGATCATTGCGTTGCATTCCCTTTGATAGCAGGAGCGCAATGTAATGGATCGGGACAGCGGTGCTGCACATTATCCTCACATTGCGTTGGGTACATGAAGCATACAGTCAATGAAAAGTATGCTTCAAACTCACTGTTAATGCGATTGTTTAGTGGAAACGCACTGCATAAAGTTTTACCATACCACAACCTGTTATACTGCAATGCACCCACCGCATCTGTGATGCGTTGCAGTGTGGTAAGCTGTGTTATAAAGCGGCCATTAAACTTGGACCCCTGTGAATGTGGCCTTAGGCCAATTGTTCATTGAACTGGAATGTCCAGACAGGTAAGAATAACAGCTTTTTGTATTTTGGAAGGTCTCTAATATATTGTTACATATTTCATTTGTATTAAAGCAGCAATATACCTATATTGATCAATTGCTGACTTGGACACATGACCACATTTATTCTCTCCTTAATTCAAATAATGCCAAGAAAGAGGGACAATGCAGTCAATAAATAGGCTAGGATTGTGCTCTTACAACAAACTGCAACACCGGATACGGTACGTTCTTTGATATCAGCGCACCCTGAAAATTTTATTTTCATATACACACAACTTAATAAAATCAATTGAAAACAGTGTGTTGCCAGATATGACACATTTAAAGAGAATCTGTATTGTTAAAATCGCACAAAAGTAAACATACCAGTGCGTTAGGGGACATCTCCTATTCCCCTCTGTCACAATTTCGCCGCTCCTCGCCGCATTAAAAGTGGTTAAAAACAGTTTTAAAAAGTCTGTTTATAAACAAACAAAATGGCCACCAAAACAGGAAGTAGGTTGATGTACAGTATGTCCACACATAGAAAATACATCCATACACAAGCAGGCTGTATACAGCCTTCCTTTTGAATCTCAAGAGATCATTTGTGTGTTTCTTTCCCCCCTGAGGGGGGAGTTCATAGCAGAACCACAACACTGAAGAACTTGGCAGCCTTCCAGACACAGGCTGACAAGTCTGACAAGGGAAAGATACATTGATTTATTACAGAGACTGTGATAGTACAAAGTGCTGCAGTAAGCCAGAACACATTAGAATAGCTTTTGGAACTTGTAGGATGATAAAAAACAGGATGCAATTTTTGTTACGGAGTCTCTTTAAGCCTTGCAATTGGACAGCTATGCTCTGGTACACAGTCACTCTCACATAAAAGTATGCACAAGATAATGACCTTAGAGAAAAAAAACTGCCAAAAAGCTAGGGACTTGAAAAAATGCCTAGTAGAGAGGTCTTAATGGTTACAAGTATTGCTCGGTGTGTAAAAGTTAAGGATCCCTCGCTGGTAGCATCCTGTTTTTCTGCTTATTTTATGCTTTGGAAAATGATTGCTGAAAAAACGTATTTCTGCCAAAAAAAATCACGAGTTTAATCCTAGAGTGATATACATTGAATTCATTCTTTTGTAATGTTAACAACGATGAGCTATTTTTCTTAGGCATCCTTTTGTATTTCCAATTGTCCCTTTTGTCCTTGCAGCTGTAATGCAAGTCATCTATTACTCCCGGTATGTCCAGAGTCATTCTGTTAATCAGCCAACAGACAAAAAATAGATACCGGTACTGGTAAATTAAATGTATAAGTTATTGGTATTATAAATATATTAGTTTCCTACCCAATGACACTTCATAGAGCTCTCCTGCAAATTCTCAGTAGTCTCAGAGAAGGTAAATTGAAAATGAGTTAATATGGGCTAAAATTACTTGTTGGTCTGTTAAAACATCCATCATATTAATGGACCAATTCAGTTGTAAAAAGTCGAGGGACTGCCTCCTGTCACTGAGTGAGCCATGTGACATGGGTGACTGTTGCAGTGACTAGTCATTGTGACCTATGCTGCATGATGAAATCCGTAGCTAGCAGCAGACATTGCTTACTCATGTCACTCCTAGCAGCAGTAGCAGTCTGCATATGGTTCTTCTGGGTACACTTTTTAAACAAGAATTAGTTCTTCCATGCAGTTTTCACTCTAGGAAATCTCTGAAATTGTACTTTTTATCATCATGTCCTCCTTTTTATATTCCTCGGGTTTATTTCAGGTCCACTTAAGGGGTGCTGTTGTCATGGTAACAACTAAGGGATCAAACGGCGAGCGCAGGAAGTGGCCAAATAGTAGAATTTTACTGCATGTTCTGAAAATAGTGTAGAGCGAATGTATCAACACAAGGGCACAGAAAGCTGAAATTTAAAGTGAAGCCAATTCCCGGAACAAGGATTCTGACTGGTCACCCTGTGTCTTCCCCAATTTCCCTTGCAATGCTTCTGATGATCCATCTCCATATGTGTGCATGAGGGAGGAAGAGCCTCATAAATACGGCCTGGTAACAGGTTTTTGGCCCTCAGGAAAACCTCTGTCAGTTTATTACAGTCCATGTAGAAATCCATTGCCACTGTCATTCACCCTGATGCACGCAGCATGACAGGAAATACAGAAGATACAACACAAGTGGCAAGAAAACTGATTCTAAAGGTACATGCGATAAAAGTTGTCCGATAACCGCTTTGGCTGATGATCTTTTGCCATTCCAACATATGTGTACAGCATATAGCTAACGTTGCTTAAGGATCCAACATGGTGGACCCTTAAAAGCGCCTGTACATGCCAGATCGCAATATTGGTTTTGCTCCCCCTGACCATGGTTTGCTGATCATCGTCCTTCCTCCCCCCTTCATAGCAACTGAAAGCTAGCTATGTGTCTGTACAGCATCGGTTGCAGATTTTGTCGCTTGAGGGATTGTTTCCCGATCCCCAATGGGCAATAATAATTGCGAGTGTGTATGTAGCTTACCCTTCAGATTTCCACTAGAAAATGTTTTATGCCCGTCGGAGTCCCTGTGAGACTCTCTAAGTTTCTGTTTCTTCAACGAGACAAGGTTAGTGACAGTCAGTCATGGGAACACGTGACAATTATAACCAGACAACTGTTATACATCTCGTTACCTGCAGTACTAAAGAAAGTATTTTGGCTAGGATTGTAATTTCCTAGTTAGTAATGCACATCGTACAGAGACAAGTATCCACACTAACTGTAATAGGAAATCTTCTAACAAGCTCACCACAGCCAAGTAGGCTGAAGTTACAAGACTGCGTCATAAGACTTTCAGCTTGATTGGTTGTGGTAATGGGGATATAGAGGCCACTGATCTATGTACAGGCGGATCACCTGAACCGTCTCCTCCCCAGCTGGTGTATTGCTGGAATCCTCTCCTAAGCTTGCGTATATTCTCATGATGAACTCTAGAAATCTCAGCACAGCATGTTGTAGCACACGGTTTCTAAACGCACTGAATTAGTGTACAGTATACAAGCTTAGAAATCATTCCAGAGAAGATTAGTGACTGGCCAAAGGCAGCTGTGTTTCTATGTAAATATATGATATATCTGGGTGTCACTAGTAAAACTGACCATTGGGAGTGGTCAACCTGTTATATTTTGAATAGTAGTAAAGTCAGATAAAGAAAGCAGCCAAGCAAGTCACAAAGCAGCTGATTTATTACACCTCTTTAAATACCTCAGCAAGGAGAGCACCAGCGCATACCACTAAGGCTGCATCTGAAATGACCACCAGCTCACTGTGTAGCACCTATATAGACTTTCTGCACACTTTGCATTCAATTCAGATGCAAATCATATGCAAATCTGCTACTACTTATCATGCAAACAGGAAACTCAGGAGGAGGGTCTGGGAGCAGCTAACCTGACAGTTACATAGTTGGAAAGGTGGGGGGGAAAGGCTGCGCATCCCTAAGCACATGTTGCAATTTAATGGTTAATCGTACAGGCATGCACCGCCTCTGCCAGACTGAAAAATGCATGCCCTGCATCCAAGACAAGTGCTAACATTTATTAAACTAGGAGGTACTTTAGCTTCCAATATGGTTTGCATGCAAAGTATATTATACTAGACACTTGCACCACGGTGAGGCAGACCTCCGGGCAAGTGACCTAACCTAAATTTAAAACCTCGGGAGCAGCTATGCAAAAAGAATGTGTAACTTACATTTGGTAGAGCAGCAAGGAGAACGCCACGGCATACCACTAAGGCTGCATCTGAAATGACCACCAGCTCAGTGTGTAGCACCTATTTCGACTTTCTGCACACTTTGCATTCAATTCGGATGCAAATCGTATGCAAATCTGCTACTAATTATCATGCAGACAGGAAACTCAGGAGGAGGGGCTGGGAGCAGCTAACCTGACAGTTACATAGTTGCAAAGTTAAGGAAAGGTGGGGGGGAAAGGCTGCGCATCCCTAAACACATGTTGCAATTGAATGGTTAATCGCACAGGCATACACCGCCTCTGCCAGACTGAAAAATGCATGCCCTGCATCCAAGACAAGTGCTAACATTTATTAAACTAGGAGGTACTTTAGCTTCCAATATGGTTTGCATGCAAAGTATATTATACTAGACACTTGCACCACGGTGAGGCAGACCTCCGGGCAAGTGACCTAACCTAAATTTAAAACTTCGGGAGCAGCTACGCAAAAAAAAATGTGTAACTTACATTTGGTAGAGCAGCAAGGAGAACGCCAGCGCATACCACTAAGGCTGCATCTGAAATGGCCAATGTTAGCACTTGTCTTGGATGCAGGGCATGCATTTTTAAGTCTGGCAGAGGCGGTGTATGCCTGTGCGATTAACCATTCAATTGCAACATGTGTTTAGGGATGCGCAGCCTTCCCCCCCCCACCTCTCTTTAAATACCTGTTTTTGGGCTAGTGCACATCAGAGCAGTTCTGAAGCTTTTTCTAAAACGCTTGCAGGGGGAAAACCGCTTGGCTAATGAAAGTGAATGGGATGGGGCACAGCGGCTCATTTTTTCCACAAACGCAAACTCCCGGGCTGAAGCATTTTTTTTTTTGGGGATTTCTGAGGCGTTTCTGCCTCAATGTTATAGTATAGGAAAGTGGAAAACCGCTCTGGAAAACGCTAGATCAGAGCGGTTTTCTAGGCGTTTTTGTTGCAGAAGCTGTTCAGTAACAGCTTCACTGTAACAATATTTGTAATCTGTTACACAAAAACGCTCCAAAAAACGCTAGGCATGTTTAGAAAACATGCCTAGAATCGCACTGAAATCTGCCTCAAAAAACCTCTAGCGTTTTGCGGAGGTTTTTGGTGTGCACTGGGCCTTAATCTGTTTTTTGCATACTTTACGTCATGATTTCACAGCATTAAAGAGACTCCGTAACAAAAATTGCATCCTGTTTTTTATCATCCTACAAGTTCCAAAAGCTATTCTAATGTGTTCTGGCTAACTGCAGCACGTTCTACTATCACCATCTCTGTAATAAATCAACTTATCTCTCTCTTGTCAGACTTGTCAGCCTGTGTCTGGAAGGCTGCCAAGTTCTTCAGTGTTGTGGTTCTGCTATGAACTCCCCCTTCCAGGTCCCTGTATGCTCACTGCCTGTGTGTTAGGATTAGAGCAGCTTCTCTCTGCTCTCTTATCTTTTACAAGCTGGATAAATCGTCCTCTGAGCTGGCTGGGCTTTCACATACTGAAGAATTACAGACAAGGGCAAAGCTGTTTGCAGGAAGAAACGAGCAGCCTGAAACTTCAGTGCATGAGAACAGGGGGAAAGAAACACACAAATGATCTCTTGAGATTCAAAAGGAATGCTGTATACAGCCTGCTTGTGTATGGATGTATTTTCTATGTGTGGACATACTGTACATCAACCTACTTCCTGTTTTGGTGGCCATTTTGTTTGTTTATAAACAAACTTTTAAAAACTGTTTTTAACCACTTTTAATGCAGCGAGGAGCGGCGAAATTGTGACAGAGGGTAATAGGAGATGTCCCCTAACGCACTGGTATGTTTACTTTTGTGCGATTTTAACAATACAGATTCTCTTTAAGAACTAATTAGATTTTTTCTTCTACTTTAAATAGATCTTCAATGTAAAATAGTTTCACTTACCTGGGGCTTCTACCGGCCCCCTGCAGCCATCCTGTCCCACGCCGGTCCTCCGGTCCCTCACTGTGGCTCGCTTTCACTTCTGCTTACAAAGTCGATGGCAACTGTGCTTGCCATTTATGAATGCATATGATTTTAAATTTGTATTTATTAGCAATGTACCAGGTTTTGTGCATTGTATTATTGTACTTTTCGTGATAAATGCATTCTAAATGTGCATCTGGCTGGCTTCTGTTGCTCCGCTTTCTGTTGCGACAACGGTGCCATATTACTGGACTGGCAGCTTTCCAGACTCCTCGCCCTATCCAATCATCACCCACATGAGTCTGGGTGCAACTGGCAATTAACAATACAATCCCGCAGCCAATCGATCGTTTCTGATCGCTGTGGTAATTCATTGGTCAGCTCATTAACAGCCGAATTTCCACTTACCAATCAGATCGATAGGATTGTTCTAAAAAAACGGTATTGTTATTGATCACCTTTTAGGCTAGAACCCCACTAGGAGAGCTTTTCTGAGCGCTTTGTGATTTGAAAAGATCTAGCTAATGTAATGCTATGGGTGTGATCCCACTTGAGTGGTGTGATTTTATAAAAATCCCCCATAGCATTGCATTACAAAGAGCTTTTTCAAATCACTCACGCTTACAAAGCGCTCCCAGTGGTTTTCTGGCCTTAGGAGGCAGCAGTTAGTCTTTCCTTGAGAGCACTGATCACTAGACCTTCTCCTCTCCCTCCCGATGCTGGTGAGAGATTAACTTCATTTGACCAGTACAGTATAATTATGTTGTAATAAACTCTGGTATAGTAAATATCCAGGCATAGTAAACTACCTCTCCAGGCCATTCTCCATTATAAGTCTATGGGAGCAACTCCTAGAATAGTAACCCCAGATAGAATAAATCATCTGTTATAGTAATGTTTTTTGGCCCCCTATGTGACGCTGACCTTGAATATAGTAAAAAGTGGGTGGTGCATGTGTCACATGTCAGTGTCACCCATAGTTGGCTGCTCTCTTCAGGCTGGTTGCCTATGGCATTGTTTCACAAACCTGCCCTCATGACTTCCCAATGGTCAATGCTTTGCAGTCAACCTAACCTATGCATTAATTGCCCCACCTGTGCATAGGCGAGGTTGCCTGCAAAACATGCACCGTTGGGGAGTCGCAAGATCAGGTTTGAGAAACACTGGCCTATGGTAAGACCAGAAGAATGGCACTGCTGCTGGATATACAGTACTGTGCACATAAGCAGTCTGGGGAAAGTGAGGAATAATGTGGATGTAAACAAAAGAGCATGCAGTGTTAACACTTCCACTTTGCAATCGCTGATAAAAGTATCATCCTAATCCTCCCATGGGATTGTACGCACTCCCAGGTATTTCTTCTCTTAGTAGCGATGATGTTAGCATGAGGCTTCATGATTGGCTCAAGTGTGAGCAGAAAGCTTTGCTGGATACGTGATGCAAGTTCCATCCACAGAGGTAATGGAGCCACTCACAGGAAGCGAGTGGCTGCCTCTATTCAGTGATAAAAAAAACAACATTACCCTATAATGCATACAACCCCATGCAAACCAGGTGGGCACAAGCACTGGTCAACCACGTAAACCAAGAAAAACCACACACTACCAGTATATGCTGTTCAACCACCTGCTATTTATTAAAGTGAAAATGTAATTCTTCCTTTAAGTTTTAAATTTTGAACAGGAGAGAGTTTGCAGGGCAAAATTGAATCGATTAATAAACAGTAAATGTTACATACCATTATATGCACACAGGCTATCCCAAAGGGCACAGTGGCCCGGAATTGTCCCAGCTGCAGACTCCCAAGATGACCACACACAATCCAAATCCAATAAATATTACGGTACATGATGAAGATAACTTTACCAATATTGCACAAAGGACAAGTGGGCAAGGTTGTGTGTATTAAATAACCAAAAGGTGATGATAGCCCACCTAGAACTCCAAGCTCCTAAATTGTCCCGTGTGCAAGTGGCAATAGTGGTCAAACAGCCACTTAAAATGTGGAAAATGTTCCATATGTCCCTTTGTTGATGAAACTCACATGTTTTTTGATTCTAGCAACAAAAAACAATTTTGAATTAATAGTGTGATTACTTGTGATACTACTCGCATAGTATACCAATTGACATGCCCTTGTGGCTTATATTATATTGGCAAAACAAAAGAGAGAGCTAAAAACCTGTATACAAGAACATGTCAGAAATATTCATGATTCAATCAAGGAAGAAAAAAGGGACAAAACCCCTATTTCCACTCATTTTGCTGAGTTCCATGGGTCCAGTACTGAGGGACTTAAAGTAAAAGGGATTTTATTGTCTAAACCCAAGTATCCATTTTGAGAAAGCTGACGCTATTCTATATAGAAAGGAAAGGTACTGGTTATATTCTCCACTATTGTCCAGAGGACCTTAGTAAATCATGTCCAGAGTCCTTCCAGCATCCGCCTAGAAGTCAATAAATATCTGATATTTGCAGCGATGGCAATATTCTCTGAAGACTGTGTACAGAGCCTCACAGGTTAACTCGCATTTGTGATGGGGAAACACAATTCTGTATGACGACTATGTGCATTGCAAATATTTTGGCACACATTACTAAGAGAACACCTGGAACACAGGTGCGGAGCGGAAGTGACAACTGTCAGAGAAATCTGAGGCTTGATGATGTGAATGTGAATACTCCCTGCTCAGATAAATACATTTGCTGCAGAAAACCTGAGGATTTTAGCAGAGCATACTAAAAATGTAAACCCATTTGGATTGCATGAAAATTGCAAGGAAAATGTGCGTATTAGTGTTGGATAAAATCGTAATTAATAGTGGGAAACAGCCCTATGAAGCAAAACTATGGAGATTCATTGCGTACACTTTGTGCTATACAACTGATCCATGTCACCAGATTCATTTAAATGAGCAATTAAAACTAAATGTAACCTTGGGGTAAACCTTCAGCTGAGTCTTGTAAGAGCATTTCCATCCCTGAAGATTTAGTAAATCAGATTCTGTGTAGTTTGATCTGCAAGTATTTACGTTCTGGCTTTTTGGCAGTCCTTTCTGTTTTTCATATCTCAGATTAAGTACATGAAAATGTGTTCTTGTGTTTGTACTTGGTCATAAACTGATATCTGACTATAATGCTGAACATAATCTCTTCTATGACTCTACTTCATTTTCTTGTTGCTGATATGCTGTGCTTTTGCTGTAATAGCAAGTGGCACTGCACATTCAGTGGCTTGCAGATTGTGCTCCAGGGCCTGGCTGAACCTGTGAACCGAGCTGTGCAGCTACTGGAAACTATCTGAAGTAGGCAGGAGAGGCTGTTCAGTACAGTACTTGTACAGTCATGAGCTATGAAGTAGAAATTCTACTCTGCCCTTGTAGAGCTTTACTGTCCATGAATCAGACCGCTCAAGCAGTTTGTCCATGCAGTAACTCGGAGGCACACTGATCATGGTGGGCTGGACATTATCTGGTTCATTCTTGTTTGTCCAAGTTACTGTTAGTATGACATTGTTTGTACTGTATTATGTAAATTGTATCTTCACTTCCAGAAATAGAACTGGATTGTCTTCTATGTGAGCCAGCTGAAATCCAATAGGCTCTTATTATGGACGTGTTTCCATCACTCTCTCCTCCTGACTGGCCCCTATTCATTAATGTGTGTGGACCTGCAGTTGGGCCTTGGTGGTGTCAGAGGGAGTGTAACACCTCACATGTTATCATGGCAGATTAAGTTGTTCCCACCTTGTATGCCATACACTTGCAGGTGTATGACTGAAGTTTGTGTTGAGCTTTGCAACAGCTATAATCGGTTCGAATGTTGTGGTGACCATAGGGTTCCTAGCACTTTTGGGGAGGCCATCCACTCTAGTTCAGGGCTGTGGAGACAGCACATTTGGGGTACCTGGAGTTGGAGTCGGTGGTTTCATAAACTGAGTCAGATGATTTTTGTACCCACTACATAGCTCTGCAAGGGCTGTGGAGTCGGCACAATTTTGGGTACCTGGAGTCATAAACTGAGTTGGAGTTGAGTGGTTTTTGTACTGACTCCACAGCCCTGCATTTGTTTTTGTATCTACCATGTCCTTTGCAATATGTTGAGACAGGCGTTACTACAACATTGTAGCTGTCATAAAATCCTCTTCTGCTACCCAGAAATAGTTCTGTGTCAATTCAGGACCCTTCTCTTACCATTATGTATCCTGGCCACACATGGGATGATTTTTGAGGGCTCTAATAAGCAATCAAGTTTCTGTGTGTGTGTGGTTTTTTTTTTTTTCATTTAAAAGTAATTCAATTGTTTCTGCATGTGATCGGATTAATAATCTGTGGGTTACTAATACAAGTGTACCATGACACTTAACGGCTTCCAGCCATACTGAGAAGAAAAGAGAGGATGTTTGCTGCATGAAACATGTTTAAAGCAATCACACCCTACACTGAACTTTTTAAAGTGAATCTCCGGACTAAAAATCTACTCAGCAGAACTGAAAAGGCTTGGTGTTTCTTTAACAGTTTCACAGCATCAGAACTTTGTTTTTCTTACCAAAGCATCATTTTTAGCTACATTTTTAGCTAAGCTCCACCCATCAAAGAAAACTGCCCAGGCTTTTTTTCCCTGGTGCTGTGCAAAGCATGATGGGACTTCCTATGTTGTTGTTCACATTGCCTAGCAACTGGGAGTGGTGATCAGCACACAGGACAGTTGGAACTGTCTCATGCTCCCTGTCACCTCTTTTCAACCAAAAAGATGGCTGCCCTCATGAAATCAAACATTTGCCTGTTATTTTACAACAGGGTGGGTAAGAGATTATATTACCTATCTATTTTAATTAACATAACTAATGTAACCTAATGACAGTATGTTTGTTTAGGCTGAAGTTCCTCTTTAATCTATGCAATGACATCAGAGATCACCTGCATTGTTAGTAAACTCTTCTAGTATGACACATCAGCTAGATTAGCAAAACTGATCTTCAAAATGATCAATCTTACGGCATTGGCCATTAATCAGTTAGGGGGAAATAATCACTCGGTTTGTTGCTGGTATGATAGAATGACAAATAATGTCATACTGTGTGTGGCCAACATTATATCTGCACTTGTTCCAAGGAAGAATCTGTTGAGCTCAACAACAAAGCTGAATGTTGCTAATCTCCAGCATCTTGCATACATGACCAGGTAAATTTCCCATGTTCTCCTGTGTCTGCAGTCCCATTCTCCCACTCATTCCCACACCGTCTCACACTTCGTTGTTGGCAGGAGATTAAACATGACCTGTGTTGGCAGCACAGGGGCTAAGGGGTTAGCACTCATACCTTGCACCTCTAGATTCCTGCATTCTGGTACCTGCAAAAATACTTGCATTCAGTCTGTATGTTCTCCCCATTTTTTGTGTTGGTCCTCCAGTTTAATGTTTTCCTTTCACAATTTAAAGTGCACTGTTTGATCGTCTTGCTTTACAAACAACTGCATGTAGAGTGTGATAGGGGAGACGCATTACATTGTAAGCCTCTTGTGGGATAGCAAGTCATGTGAATTACCGAATATACTTTGCAAAACGCTAAGTAATATGTTGGTGCTATGCAAACACAGGGATAAAAATACAACCCATTTATCTACTGGCAGCAAAGCACCACCTGTGGCCTTAGAATATCTAAACATCAAGCTTTTAACATAATGCTCCACTTATCACTGACACCAGCCTCAGTATGACTCAGCCTTACCATGCTCACTGTGTGGTCATGTGACTCCTCATATTGTAGGCACACAGAGGGGCCTTTCAGTCCACGCAGTTGTATTTGTGAAAATGTGTAGACTTTTGCTCAAACTACAGCAAGCGGTGTGTTTAAAAAAAAACCCCAAAACAAAAAGCCTTAGATCTGAGTACTCACCACCCGAGGGGTCCAGTGACGTCCCCTTTTACAACGAGCGTTTGACTGCTCTTGCTGCTCGAGACGGCACATGAAGGGTCTGAACGGGATGTCATGTGATCGTGGTACTTTGAACGGGGTTATCTGATCTTAAAGGATACGTCCAGGGAAAAAAATCAAAATCCACTTACCTGGGGCTTTCTCCAGCTCCTGGCAGCCGTCCTGTGCCCTCGCCGCAGCTCCGGTGGCTCCCAGTCTTCACCGCTGACGTCATCAGGACTGTACTGCGCAGGTGCAGTAGTTCTGCGCCTGCGCAGTGCAGCGCTGATGACGTCAGTGGTGTAGCGGTGGAGTGCAGAAGAAGCCGACCTGGCCACCGGAGCTGCAGCGAGGGCACAGGACGGCTGTCAGGGGCTGGAGGAAGCCCCAGGTAAGTGATCTTTTTTTTCCTCCTTGGATGTATCCTTTAAAGATCCCATCTGCTATGATGGTCGTTATCGCCATGCGTCGCTAAACATCATTCACGTGATCGTGCGCCCGTCCTCATGTCGCTAGATCACAGAAATGACCGCTTGTTGTTCAAAAAATCGCTGGTCGTCGGAAAATCGTTTGGAAAATCGCATGGTGGGTACAGACTTTAATGCACAGAAATGCAACACACGCGTCTGAAATTGTTCCGTTGAACATTCAAGACCATACACTAAAAAAATGCATACATATGCAAATACTGTGGAAGAGCTCTAGGGGACATATAGAAAATAATGAACAAAAAAATCTACCATTTTTTTGTTCTTCAGTTTTTAAAGTCAGATTCCCACTTTCAACTTCAGTGATGGTTGTTGGACAGTTGTGTAGTGTTTATATTCAACCGGAATAAGAAAGAAGAGCGCATTTGAAAGCAAGATTGTTATAACCTTTCTGTACTATTTATTAGTTACACAATTGACCATTATTGTTCATAGATCAATACAGATATCTGACATTTCTCGTTTATGGTCCTACATACAGGGCTGGCATTTCTAACTTTAGCAGATAATTTTTATGTATTGATTTAATTCCCTGTTGAGTCAGATTTTTTTTTTTTTTTTTGGTGTCAATATTTTTGCTCAGTACATGACTGGTAGGGCAAGCCACTTTCCTGAAAATTGCAGGTCACTATTTTACTGTCACTACTACTTATAGTATTTTCCAGCCTGTCTAGAAATGTGCAGCACAGTTCCAGACAATGGAATTGATTTCCCATCAAAATGTATTAGGTTCCAGGTAAACTACTCTCAGCATATTCACCAAGTCATGAAGACTGTGTTCCGTGCAATAACCATATTAAGCATCCCAGCAATGCATATCTTTGTTCTTCTCACTGCTTTAACCTCCCTGGCGGTATGATTATTTCCAGATTCTTTTTCAAAAGGCGGTGCAATTTTTTTCACAAGCTTTCAGACCCTAAAAATCATACCGCTTGATAGATCTGCAGCAGCCCTACACATTCCACACCTCTGATGGATCCAATTCGGGATTACTGCTCAGAGCTGCGGATTTCCGTCCGAGCCTGACTCGGGGTTACCGCTAGGTAATTGCTGACTGGTAGCTAGGAAGTGCAGAATTTCCCATGCTATGATAGTACTTTGGCACTGAATACTTACTGGTGTCATAATTTAGACAATATTCAATAGTCCATCTGGCAGTTTCATAGAAGTAGTACATTTTTCATGTGTACAAAGGCACTAAATGTGGCAAAAGTAGAATCAAGTCCATGGTGAAGTAAAAAGCTTGATTCCATGAATTTACAGCATGTAAAAACACAACACCATCACACACACACCAACACACACCATCACACACACATCAACACACACCAACACACACCATCACACACACACACTCACACACACCATCACTCACACACACCATCACTCACACACACCATCACTCACACACACACCATCACTCGCACACACACCATCACTCGCACACACACCATCACTCGCACACACACCATCACTCGCACACACACCATCACTCGCACACACACCATCACTCGCACACACACCATCACTCGCACACACACCATCACTCGCACACACACCATCACTCGCACACACACCATCACTCGCACACACACCATCACTCGCACACACACCATCACTCGCACACACACCATCACTCGCACACACACCATCACTCGCACACACACCATCACTCGCACACACACCATCACTCGCACACACACCATCACTCGCACACACACCATCACTCGCACACACACCATCACTCGCACACACACCATCACTCGCACACACACCATCACTCGCACACACACCATCACTCGCACACACACACCATCACTCGCACACACACACCATCACTCGCACACACACCATCACTCGCACACACACCATCACTCGCACACACACCATCACTCGCACACACACCATCACTCGCACACACACCATCACTCGCACACACACCATCACTCGCACACACACCATCACTCGCACACACACCATCACTCGCACACACACCATCACTCGCACACACACCATCACTCGCACACACACCATCACTCGCACACACACCATCACACCATCGCACACACACCATCACACCATCGCACACACACCATCACTCGCACACACACCATCACACCATCGCACACACAGCATCACACCATCGCACACACAGCATCACACCATCGCACACACAGCATCACACCATCGCACACACAGCATCACACCATCGCACACACAGCATCACACCATCGCACACACAGCATCACACCATCACACACACAGCATCACACCATCACACCATCACACACACACACCATCACACACACACACCATCACACACACACACCATCACACACACACCATCACACACACACCATCACACACACACCATCACACACACACCATCACACACACACCATCACACACACTCCCAGAGCAAAATGTACTGAAAATCACTCTTTCCTATGTCTCTGTCGCTTGCAGTTGGTAGTGAAAGTATGACGGCTCTGACATGTTTTTCTGTATCTACAGATATTATTGCTTTTACAAGTTTTGGGATAAGCTTTCACCTGCTTCAGTACTGTCAAGAGCTCTGTAGTATTAGTCACTGGTGCTCTGCCTCAGTAAACTCTTAGGTTTGAATGCATAAGTCGTCGGCATGGATTGCACAAGTCTTTCTGCCATCAATTTTAGCTGATATTTTTACATTTTGTTTTATCAAGGATATGGATCTGCTACTTTCTACTTATCAGGTGATGATCAAGGCTAAAGAAGGCAGACAAAGTGAAAGATAACTCATTAGAATGAACAAACCTATGTGTGTCTGCCCAATGCAGAGGATCACATAGTAAAGCCATTGGTGTGGTTTGTATATTCACTATGGCTCAAATGACCCACTGTGAGGCAGATTAGTTGGTTGGTTTGGTTAGGTTACAATTGCCACAGAAGTAGCTGGCTATTGTAATGGTTAAGGGCTCTGCCTCTGTCACAGGAGATCTGGGTTCAAATCTCAGCTCTTTCTGTTCAGTAAGCCAGTTCTTGGGCAAAGACTACCTTGCTACTGCGTACTGAGCATGATGCATTTCCCATATAGCCTGTGGTGGAAACGCATCCGCTTTATGCTCCAACTGGACCACAAATGAACTATCAGAAGGGCACTACACTGTCCACTCTTACTAGCCATTAAAGTCTGGCTCAAGTGGGAACTTAATTTTGCCAGTTATATTAACCTGGAATGTGGACTGTTAAGTACATTATGTTGCGACGCAAGTACTTTGCATTATTGATCAGAACCTTATTTTAAGAACACATAAAGCATTTGTTGTGAGCTTTACATTTCCTAACTAATGTTTATCGAGTCTGCCTGCCCTCAAGCCCTCCAGCAAGTTGTCATCCTGAGCAGAGAACCTTGTTCAACAGTGCTTCGGGACTGCGGGCTGCAAAAGAAACTGTCCTCCATCAAGATCTCCAAGTCTCTCCCTCTTCCCAAGTCAAATATCCAGAGACTGCGCCCTACGTCATGAGAGGCAGGGCCAGGGATGTATATGTATCACAGACATTGCCCTGGTTGAAACACAGAACATCCAGGAGTATTGCCATAAGAGGCCCCTCAAAGAAGGGCTGCTGAGAGAATGTCTGAGGCAGTACATTGAAAGAAGTGAAAGTAGTGTAAGCGCCATGGCAAGACAAGCCCTTAAAGGACAACCAAGGACATATGACATGAGATGGACATGTGTATGTAATGTGCCAAGCACACAAATAACTAGGCTGTATTCCTTTTTATTTCTTTCTCTGCCTGAAAGAGTTAAACATCAGGTGTGCAAGTGACAGTTTCTGTCCGGGTCGGACTGGGTCAGACTTTAGCATAACCCTCACTGATAAGTAATTACAGCCATAAAACACTTTTCTGTCAGTAAATGGCTTCTCAGAGCATGAAAGAGATAAAGGATCAATGATTCATAGATTTTTAGCTCTGGCATACTTCAATAAATGTATCATTGAGCAAAGACAATACAACAGTAAAAACCTTAAAACTAGAGTTAAATATAAAATAAAACAGTGGGATATCTTAAAAAAAAAAAAAAAAAAAAAAAATTCGTCCTGGGGCTGCAGTTTCCCAGGGAACAGTAGCGCGCATGCGTGATCATTCCCTGCCACTTCATGGAACGGAGTTCCGCGATTAGCCTGCTAGCCGCCGATCGCAGCTAGCAGGCTGTTTGTAAACGAAAGGGGACATAAATCCCCTTTGTTTACATCCGTTCAGCGCTGCGGTCCCCGGCAGCGCTGTACGAGATTGGGATTGCCGTCCTCTCATAGGCTGATCGCCGTCCTGTAACATAAAGATCACGGAGGGGAGGAGGGAGAAACAGCCTCATAGGCCTGGTGCACACCAAAAAACCGCTAGCAGATCCGCAAAATGCTAGCAGATTTTGAAACTCTTTTTCTTCTTTTTCTGTAGCGTTTCAGCTAGCTTTTTGCGGTTTTGTGAAGCGTTTTTGGTGTAGTAGATTTCATGTATTGTTACAGTAAAGCTGTTACTGAACAGCTACTGTAACAAAAAACGCCTGGCAAACCGCTCTGAAGTGACGTTTTTCAGAGCGGTTTGCGTTTTTCCTATACTTAACATTGAGGCAGAAACGCATCCGCAATCCAAAATCTGCAGCAGCCCGGGAGTATGCGTTTCTGCAAAACGCCTCCCCGCTCTGGTGTGCACCAGCCCATTGAAATAAATTACCCTAGCGGATCCGCACCCGCAAGCGGATCGCAAACCGCAGCAGAACCGCTCTGGTGTGCACTAGGCCATAGAGGCTTAGAAAAGAACAAAACAAAAAAACGGCCACAGCGATCGGACACCTCCGGCGGCATGTCCCCTTAGGGACAAAAAAAAGGAGGGGAGTCCGATCACTGGGCTCCATAGCTGGGCTGTGCAGGAGGCTGAAAAGCCTGCACAGCCCAGCTTAACAAAAGAGCCTGGTCGTTAGGGCGGGTAACACTGCGGTCTTCAAGTGGGTAAAGAGGATCTAAACTCAGAACTTCCTTTCTGCTATAAAATATAAGCTATAGCATAGCATTTAAAGAAAAACATTTATTTGTTGCAGCTGATACAAATCCTGCCATAAATATGCAGTTTGTCTACTTCCTGCTTTCATGTAAGCAAACCTATTGTTAACCTCCTGTATTTACAAATGAGCTCTCTGCCGTGGCAGTCAGCTGACACAGCTGAGGGATCTAATTACAACTTGTGTTTAGACACAGATGAAGGGGAATTGGACAGATAAAACTCTCTAAGTACATACAAGGTGCATTTTTTTTTTTACATGTTTTACTTCTGTACTGTGTAAGAGTTCGGGTCCACTTTAAGTGGAATGTACCACTGACGTACCACTGACAGTTGAGGTGGATGACATTGAGAAATATTAGCAGTGGCAGGAAAGGCCCAGATAGTTCTGAGGCACTGATTATAGCTGCTAGAGAACAGACTCTAAGCACCAGGTCCATAGAAGCCAGGGTATACCATAATACACTGAATCTAAGGCCCGGTTCACATTAGCGTTGAGCAGAACGGAAGCGGAACGTATACTGTACAAACGGTCCGGTATGCGATATGGTTCCAGTGTTAACCAATGGGTCCGTTCACATCCATCTGCTTGTACGGATCCGTTGTCCGTTCTGCTCAACGGACAAAAAAAATGCCGGAGGACCTATTTTTCCAGACTGTTCTGCCCAGCGGAATGGAAACAGAAGGTTTTACAGCTGCATAGGAACAAATAGAAAACTGACAGTTACAGCACACTGGCTGTAAAAACGGACAGTTTTTACCTGATCCTGATGCCCTGATCCGTACATCTGGCTCCGCAAAAAAAGCTAATGTGAACCGGGCCTAAGATGCATGCTGTTCAGAGGCCTCTGAGACAGTCCAACACATAGGGCTTGATTCACTATAGCATGATAACTGCTATCACAGCAGTTATCACGCGAGCTGCCGCGCACAAAGATTTGCATGCGAACGGCATTACTTTGCGTAATAAGTGAAGGTTTGCGCATGATCACGTGCGTTTTTGTTTTTTTTTGAAAAATGTATTTTTATTCAAGGATGCAGCAGAAATAATTACATTTGGTCAACACATAAATACTTGCAACCAACATAGTAGCACACAATGCATGTCCATAATCAGTTGCATATAGGTATGATATGCACATTAATAACACAGTGGCGTTGGGACCATAATGCCGCCGAATCCCTTTTATACCTTACATCGAGGGGGGGAAAGGTATATGGGGGGGGGGGGGCGAGGTGGAACCAGAGGGAGGGAATGGCGGGGGGGGGAAGGGAGGGGGAACCACCAATTGTCAACTGCAATATGAGATCATCCTAGAGAGCCCATATGAATGCTTTAACCTAGGACCAGGCAAGGGACACATCAGGTCAAGAGATTGGTTGCGCTCCTAGGGATAAGACATCTACACAGAACTCCCTTGCTTTATCTGTATCTCTGAAGTCAATCCAGACTGCCCATCTGTGGGACCAGACATCCTGTTTGGATTGGGCTGAAAGCATTGAGGGCTTGTTTCCACTGTTGCGACGCGATTTCGCCGGCATTCCGACGCTTGTAAAAATGCATGCGGATGCGTTTCCGCATGCGTTTTACCCGCGATTTCGCGTGTGATTTCGCATGGCAGGGTGCCATGCGAAATTAACCATGACACTGCCAGGGCAAAATAACATTGAAAAAGGTGCGAAATCGCACGCGAAATCGCGGGTAAAAACGCATGTAACAAACGCATGCGTTTTTACTATTAAATACATTAGCGGCGATTCGCATGCATTCCACTCGCAGGCGAATTCGTTGGCTCACTTGTGCGTTTTTTTACTGCTGAAAAAAACGCACCTCAACAACGCTACAGTGGAAACAGGCCCATCCACTTGCATTACATGTGCGAATCTGCATGCATTGGACGCATGCGGATTCGCGATAGTGGGAACGAGCCCTGAATCATCGAGTCTCATTAAGTGGTTTATTTCCTGGAACAGCTCCTTCCCCGAAGGGCGACCAGAGCGTTTCCAATATCTGGCGACCAGCAATCTAGCGCATATCAGAATAAAGCGGAATATAGATTTTTTTTTTATGTTTTTGAGTAAACCTGGTAATATAGATAGGAGAGCTATTTCTGGGGTAAATGGGAGGGAGGAAAGATACAGTGATTCATGTAGCTTAAAGACCTGTTTCCAAAATGGCTGAATGTCCTCGCATGTCCACCAAATATGGAAATAGGTACCCAGTTGGCATGAGCATCTCCAGCAAGTATCGGGGGTCAGTGGATCGAATCTATGAATAGATTGGGGGTCTCTGTACCAGCTGCAGAAAATTTTATAATTTCTCTCCTGGGCAAGAACCGAAGGAGAAGATTTATGTGCGAGGGTAAAATATTTTTCCCAGTCTTCTGGGTCCAGACTTCTGCCCAGATCACGGTGCCACTTGTTCTGAATGTTTTCGAGGTTAGTCTCCCCAACACAGCTGACCAGTATCAAATAAATCTGTGAAATCATATGTTCTGGTTTGTCCTGTGTAGGGAACATAGCCTCTCGAAGAATGTAAGATCTCTATGTATATTCCCAGTGCTATTTAAATCTCTGTAAAACCCTTGAAATTTCACAAACCAATGTGGAGGTGGGTGGGGGGGATCTGCAGTAGCCCATGCTTCAGGAGCGGCCTAGGTGCTTCCAGAGATAAAGTGTCTGATCTGGGGCCAGGCTTTCCTGTCTCTGCCCATGAAACATGGGCCATGGACAAAGAGCTTAAATTGTGGGTTATCAAGAATACTGCTAAGGGGACTGGGAATAGAGGATAAATTGTATGCTGATCTTTCCCTGTCCCAGTCCTCTAATAGTTCCCTGACCCAAAAAGGGAGGGCGCTCCTGTGTGGTCTAAGGTTTTTGTTTAACCAGAGGAGGGCTCTGGGGTCCAACTGAGAATCTGAGGTTATAATGGGAACTTATAACCGCTGTGGAATAAGTCTAGGATTAAAATCAATTGAGCTGCTTCGTGGTATTTTTTGAAACATGGGATACCCAGTCCGCCCTCTGATTTAGGTCTAACTAACAGATTAAAATGGCTACGAGATTTTCTCCCACCCCATAGGAAGGAAATGACTGCGCTTCTGAGTTTGGAGAAGAATGCTTTAGGAATGTTAATCGGGATGGCTTGAAAAACATAAAGTAGCCTAGGTAAAATATCCATTTTAAGGACGTTTGCCTTGCCAAGCCAGGAAATTTTTAGTCTGGACCAACCTTGGACATCTGCAATTATTTTGTCAAGCAAAGAGATATAAATTAGCTGGTATAGTTCCGATAGGTTGGCTGGTATGTGGATTCCTAGGTATTTAATAGAGCGTGTAGCCCATTTAAAGGGAAAGGAGATTTTGAGATTATTAACTTTGTGTTGTGGGATGGAAATATTAAGTATTTCGGATTTGGACGGTTCCCAAAACGTTCTGCTTCTTGTAGAAAATTTGGGAGTGAAATCAGCGGTTCAGTGACAAAGAGAAGCAGGTCATCTGCGTAAAGTGCTATTTTAGAGTGCTGGTCGCCAGATTGCAAACCTCTAACATCGGGGTTATTGTGTAGGGCTTCTGCAAAATGTTCCATACACAGAATATACAACATTGGGGACAAGGGGCACCCCTGCCTCGTCCCATTAGAGATGGGGAAGGCGTCCGACAGGATCCCATTTACCCTAACCCTTGCCGAAGGGTCAACGTATAGGCCTAAGATTTTTTGAATCATATTCTGACCTAACCCAATTTGGACCAATGTTTCTCTGAGAAATCCCCAGTGGATCCTGTCGAACGCCTTCTCCGCATCGATTGTAAGCAAACACATGTTTTTCCCTTCTTTAACCGCTTTGTTTATAAGGGAAGTAGTCTTAAGGGTGTTGTCCCTTGCTTCTCGACCTTGTGTGAAACCTGCCTGGTCAGTGTGAATAATGGAGGGGAGGATGGGTTTCAGCCGTTCGGCGATAATTTTGGAGTAAAGCTTAAAGAGACTCTGTAACAACAAAAACCTCCCCTGGGGGGTACTCACCTCGGGTCGGGGAAGCCTCCGGATCCTAATGAGGCTTCCCCCGCCGTCCTCTGTCCCACGGGGGTCTTGCTGCAGCCCTCCGAACAGCCGGCGACAGAGCCGACTGTAGCTTCAATATTTACCTTTGCTGGCTCCAGCGGGGGCGCTGTGGCGACTTTCGGCACGGAAATAGACGGAAATACCCGATCTCCGTCGGGTCCGCTCTACTGCGCAGGCGCCGGAAACTTGCGCCTGCGCAGTAGAGCAGACCTGACGGCGATCGGGTATTTCCGCCTACTTCGGCGCCGACAGCCATCAGAGCGCCTGCGCAGGAGCCAGGAAGGTAAATATTGCATCACGGCTGTACGGAGGGCTACAGCGAGACCCCCGAGGGACGCAGGACGGCGTGGGAAGCCTCATTAGGATCCTGAGGCTTCCCCCACCCGAGGTGAGTACCCCCCCAGGGGCCGTTTTGTCGTTACAGTTCCTCTTTAATATCTAGATTAATGAGAGAAATGGGACGGTAGCTACTGCAATGATTAGCATCTTTACCTGGCTTGGGAATCACCACCACGTGGGCCTGCAATGATTGTTTCGGGAAGGATAAATTGTCAGAAATGGCATTATAAGTGTTGTTAAGAATGGGAACAAGTTCAGCAGAAAGGGCTTTATAGAAAGCACCAGACAGGCCGTCAGGTCCTGGACTTTTACCATATTTAAGGGATTGGATACCCGTAGATATTTCGGCTTCAGAGAATTCTTTGTCTAGTTCCTTGACAACCTCTTCCCCTAATTGTTTTAGCTTGGTTTGGGATATGTAATTTTTAATTTTATTTGATAGGGTATCTGCGTCAAGGTCCTTATATTTACCCCTCAAATTATATAGTTCCATATAATAGTTTTTAAATGATTCGGCAATTTCAGATGATTTATATTTTAAAGCGTCAGATTTAGGGGATCTGATATGAGGAATATGCGATTGGATACTGCGAGGGTGTAGGTAAGATGCAAGCAATGTGCCACATTTGTCAGCCTTCTCGTACAGGATGCCTTTAAATTTCTCCCTTGCTCTTAGTGAGTTTTCATCAAGCAGGGATAGAAGTTCCTGCCTCCTATTGGACAGCTGAAGGGAAACTGCTCCCGATGTGTCTAAACCTGATTTTTGTTTGCATTCTAGGTCAGTTAGTTGTCTCCCAGAAACCGCTTCCACAAAAGGTTTCGCGTCCTTAGTCTCTTACGCTCTTCTGACGTATATCAATGTCTCTGACATAAGAGTTCGCTGAATGTTGTCGCTTGTAGGGTCTAGTGAAAGACACTGGCCAAATTCCGTGAGCATATGGGTATACGGAGAGGAGGACACTGACTTGTTTAATATGAGCGGCACTAGGGGGTCACCCACCAGTGCCATCAGACATTAAGTGACTATCGGGCAAAAGAATAGACACCTCCCGCTAACTGGAGATACGGTATCCGTAAATGAATGTTCGGCTGTATCATCCGTGTTTGTTTGTGGAAGCCCGCAGTATATGCCTGGCGGTGAGCCTGAGGGTTCATCAGCTCTTGTAACCGGCTTCAAATATTGTTGTATCTGCGCCGTTGGGGCTGTGTTGGGATGCCCCTGATCCTTCTTTTTCTTATTATCTCTGCCTCCCATGGGGGGTCACCACAAAAAAGCTGTCTTATATCGCCAATGCTGCTAATATTTAAGTCCGGACGCGGGAGCTCAAGCTAAGAGCGTCTTCACTCATCCATGAGCAAGCCACGCCCCATCACGTGCGTTTTTCATGTGAAAAGCGCACATGATTGTGTGCAAACCTTCGCTTATCATGCGAAGTAACACTGTTTGTGCGCAAACCTTTGCGCGCGGCAGCTCACGTGATAGCAGTTATTACTCTATAGTGGATCAAGCCCCTAGTGTGAAGGTGTAATGCCTGTTACACATGATGCAATAAAATCAATTATTTCTGACAGATACAATTTCATTTTCGATCATTTTTTCTGATCAATTTTGTATAACAGTGATCGGAAAATCAATCAGAAAATCAATTGGAAATCACATCGGACCTATCGGAAATAAACAATTCAACCATCAATCTGTGGGAAAATTGTATTGTGTGTGCCAGGTATTAAATGAGCAAGGAACAGCATACACTAAACAGCACAGACATATATACCTGATACTGTGTAGAAGAATACCTGCAAAGGATATGGGATGAACCCTTCCAAGTACAGGTGGGAAATTCAACAGAAGATTTGGAAAAAAACTGATCTATGCCTGTTGTAAACTAAATTGTCCTATTGTTTGCAAAGATTACTTCAGGCTGCTTCCCTGGGGCAATAACGAGTGCTTTTGATTAACAGGTACACTTGTTTTTGCTCACAGGAATTTTGCAACTGTAATCAAACTTGTACCCCAACTGTAGTGTGTCCGCACTCACACTAGTGTATGTACGTTAAACTTCTCATATAACACATTCTCAGTGTTCCATGGTATCATTATTTTAGTGCAAAAATAAAAATAGTGTATTTTTTACTTCAGTTTACACAAGAAAGGTCTCTCTTCTGAATTAAGGTAAAAAAAAGAAAAGAAAAAAAAAGATGCTTATCTAAAAAAAAAAGAGGAGGCTCTTTCCGGTCCTCTCTCCATCCCCTTGTTACAGTGGTGCTGATTAGCCCCCCACCCCCAGGGGAATTTAAAGAGATTCTGTAACAAATTTTTCAGCCTTATTTCTTCTATCCTATAAGTTCCTATACGTGTTCTAATGTGGTCTGTCTTACTGCAGCCTTTCCTAGTTTCACAGTGGCTGTATTATCTGTGTTATATAATCTAATTTTCTTTCCTCTGATTGTTTTGTCGGGCTTAGGCACTCATGCAGGAATCTGCTGCTCTGCTGTGATAGGATAGAAGCTATACACACTCTCTCCACGCCTCCTGCAGGCTATTTGTGAGTCAGAGACTGAGCTCCTCTTAGTCTATCACAAGCTTTTAACAGCCATGTCTTTTGTTTGTAAACACTGCCTAAAACTGGCAATTACAAGCCAGGATCGCAGCAGGGAGTGGCAGAAACAGCACAGAGGGGCACAGGAGAACATAATGAATAGAATGGTATGCTTTTTATTGTAAGAATTTTAGAGTACAGATTCTCTTAAAGCAACTTACCTCTGCGGTCATCCTTGGGCAGCCTTCTGAAGACAGTGTATCTGTACTGCGTATATGTGAGCCCAGTACAGATGCGCTTGTCTTAGGAAGTACTCAGGAAGGCAAATATATCCGAGGAGGGATAAGGAGGTATTCGACAGAGTTGGTCAAAGAACTTTACTGGGGACATCGCTAGAAGCAGGGCTGTGGAGTCGGTACAAAAATTATCCAACTCCGACTCCTCAGTTTATGAAACTACCAACTCCGATTCCAGGGCCCATATGCAATTCACATTTTAACCCGAGTTTTTCTCCAAGGTGATATTTTCTATAACTTGTAAATAAAACCTTTTAAACCACCAACAAACAAACACATACTCAAAATACTTTTGACAATACTTTTTCACCTACTTTTTGGTACTTTTACCATTGTAAAGTGCTAAAAAATTATTTTAAATTGAAAATGAAAAATTATCTCCTAGGAGAAAACGCAGGAGAAAGAGAATTGCATATGGCCCCAGGTATCCAAAATTGCTCCGACTCCACAGCCCTGAAAACGACAGGACAGATTGAGTACCGGAAAGGCTGTATGCCAGGGGTCCCTAAACATTTTGGGTCGAGGACCAGGGCAACATACTTCAGACTACTGGGCAGGGGCATAACTAGACATCACTGGGCCCCTCTGCGAAACTTTGGATGGGGCCCCCCGCGAAACTTTGGATGAGGCCCCCCTCGCTTTCTGCGCAGGAAAACTGAGGACCAATGTGTTTTCCCCATGCAGATAAAAACACTTAGACTTAAAGGAAACGTCAGGCAATCTATGCTACCCCCAGATCTACTTACCCGGGGCTTCCTCCAGCCCCTTGCAGCTGACAAGTCCCTCGTTGCAGCTCTGTTCCCAGTACATACATACACACACAGCCATATTATTTTGCTACATGAGAGCACATGCTATATGGAGGAACAACAATGACATGCTGAACATAAGATATAGTATCAATGTAACTTTGGCAAAACATTCAGAATGTTACAAGCTCTCAATGAAGCAGCAACAGTAAGACATCAATCTCCACTCCATTGAGTTGTAAAAGTATTCAGAGGCCATAAAGTCATTAGCCCGTGTGATAAGAATCTAGAAATCCTTTTGCTGAAAAGGAAAAGTCCAACTTTTTTTTCAAAATGTGACTCCTTTGTTTGTAAAGTCTTTGTCAAGTCTTTAGAACTTAGCTGCAGTGAGAGACAGATGTTTTTTACGAACCCTAGGGGTCAGGGACAGTGTACAAATTCTAAAGTGTGTGTGATTCCTTATCTGTGTGGTGGACACATGCAGTCAGTATAACAATGCTGTGAGAGCAGAATACGTTTTTTTTTCCTCCATGCCCTTAGCTGTCAGTCTCTCAAACTTTTCACCCCACGGGCCCCCTGTGGCGTCTGGGCCCCCCTGCGGAGGCATCCCTTAAAGGGTCTATTGTTGCGCCCCTGCTGCTGGGGGGCTGGAGTATACATAAAATGATGTAGAAATCCTTGCGGGCCAGACATTGAAGCATACCCAGGTGACAACCTGCAGTCCAGTTGGGCAGCAGTGTCAGTTGATGTGGAATTTGATTGGAAACCAGCGAATTACAGCTTTCTGGCTTCCATGTGAATGGGTGGTTCCAGCATTGCTATTCTATATGCAGACTACTAATATTTAAAGGTGTAGCTGACCGCATCTATAAGTAATACATTTTGTGTGGGAGGCCAGTAAAAAAGCCTCAGAGGGCCACATTTTGCCCGCAGGCCTTAGTTTGAAGACCACTGCTCTGTGCTATCCAAAGTCTTCCCTCTCCATAGCAATCTCATTGTTATTATTATTTTTTTTTGGGGAGGGGGGGAGATGGGCTTCTGATTTACTTTTAACTTTTTATAAGTTTGCTTTAGCAGCAGTGACAGGGATTTGCATAAAAAAGAGGGAATGGTCTTAGTTTTTTCAAAGCCATCTGAACAAAGGCCTAAAGTGTTCTGTAACCATTTCAGAGTTATATTCATTCATTGATTCTACAAATCCGGTTTATTACAGTAGTTATTGACATTACGCAGCACTGTTTTGATGCTTTATAGGTTTTATTCATTTTGTAACCTGAATAACTTAGACTGCTTTTTACTCAGCATATGTAGCTTGTTCTGGTTCATACTGTGCTTCAGAACTGAATACAAAAGCAAATGTACAAGGAATGTGCTGGGGATGGTGTACCTGCATTATAGAGCATGTGTTACATTCTGTCACCAGAAACTGAGATTGGCAAGAAATGTTGTTAGACTGCTTTTGTTGCTAATATGGACTGTTGGTGTGCTTGTACAAGCAGATCGCCCTGCAGCTATTGGATGTCATTTGGCCTGACGCTTTTAATAGAAATGTAGCTGGACTGCTTCTGTTGGTCATACTGTATAGACTGACATGTTTATATTTTTCTGTATCGCATAACACTAATTCTATATTGATTCATCCTGTGAAGCATTAAAGGGGAATTCAAGCCTGCCATTCTTTTGTGGTTTGGTTGGAGAAAAGTTAACCTCTATTGGGAATGAATACTGTCTCCATTGGCAAGTTTCAGCTCACTACCTCTGTGCTGATGGGGGGGAGGGGGTTGGAGGCACCCCAGGCCAGTATCTCAGCAGTGCACAGGACTGTGTGCAAGAGCAGCAACAGCCAACAAATCTCTGGTGTTATTTTAGACATAAGATGATTTCCCTATGCAGCCCAAACTTTGCATCTCATCTCTGATCAACTTTACTGTTAGGAGCAGTTGCCACATCCTTACTTCTTCTAAGGGCCCAATTCCACTCGCAACTGTGCGGTGCAATGCAATTTTCACATCCAAACTGCAACTAATGTAAGTCAAAGGAGTAGTTTTCATCGGCACTAATTAACCTATGCGATGTGACACAGGGGAAATTATGGATAGCATGCTGCGGACTTCAGCAGCACACATCCGATTCCCCTTTATCGCTAATGGGAAGCCGCATCCGGATATCTGGGCGGCCGTCAGAAGTACCCGCGGCTGGCTACGCATCGCATCCAACTGCTAGTGGAAATTGGCCATTACAATACTGTTAGGTCAGATCCTCACCTGAATGGCCAGTGGTAGCCAGGAACCATTAATTTAACCATTCAAATAATTCGCACTAGAGACCCCCAACCCCCTGGTTCATGGGCTGTTTTGAGTTGCACTTCAGGCCTGGCCACTCTCACTCTAGATTCATTCATTTATGCAGAACAGCATGCAAAGTATCACCAGGTGGCGCCATCCTTTCCCTACAGCCGTCTGCTGTGCTGCTTTATCCCCCATACGGTGCCTGATGCTGACACACATCAGAAGCCATTTGAAGTTTATGCTGCAGCACAGCAGATGGCTCTAAGTAGAGGACGGCGCCACCTGGTGACACAATGCTGCGCTGCATGAATGAATTTAGAGTGAGAGGCCAGACTCGTGGATCGAAGCACCTGGGGGTGAGGCTGCCCTACTGCGCTCTGGAGGTCATTTCACATAATATGAGAATATAACGCTACTACATGTAAAAGGAAACTGATGAGATGAGAACACTGCAGATGATTCAAGGCTCATGTAACTATCCTGAATGTTCAGTTCCTGAAACTATACTGAAAGTATAACCTCCCCTCCCCCCCTCCCCCCCCCCCCCCCCCCCAAATCAGTAAATTGTGGCTTATAAACTTCCAACATCAACATGCTGTGCTGCCATTCCCCCTCCTAGTCCTAACCCAATCGGTCTCCTGTGCTGCCATGCCTCCTCTTTCCGACACACCACCATAACAAAGCCCCCCAGAAAACCACCACGGACCTGCAGTAAACTGCAATGCCGATCTTATTGACTTTAACTAGAAAACTGTGACAGGAATATGGAAGATGTTATTACTGATATAGTATACATTCCTTATGCTCAGTTTATGATCTAAACCAGCAGTTAGTGAAGTCAGCAGTTCTAGCCTGGCAAAATTCAGAAGTATAGGCTTACCTGCCTCATTTACATGGGATAATATAATGAAGAGGTGCTAAGGGGGTTTGGTTGAGGTCTAGACTTTCTTGAGTTACACAGACTGCATACAAACATGCAGTACCTTCTTCTAATATAAGTTAAAGAGTAACTGTCAGGCTGCAAAAGCTAATTTAAACCTCTATTCTCCTGTGTTAAACAGTTTAGAAGGAAGCCAAAAAGGCAATACTGAAGGTAAAAATCTCTCTTACTTTTGATGTGTGCTGAACAGCAAGGATGTTAGACCCAAGCTCTTAAAAGGACGACAGGCCGCATACCATACTGCAAAGCATTCTGGGGCTGCTTGGGTCCTCCCCTCGGCTGCTAGTGAGAAGTTACAGTCTCATGTTACAACAGCCAGCACTGAAAAATCTCCGGGCAGAGTATACTGCATGAGTCCGCTATTGTTCCTAGCCACATGGCTAATTAATATTCACTGCACAGTAGTGTTGTATTCTTTCTAAGTGGAATCATCAGGAAGCAGGGAGGATATGACATCTCAATTGGCTTCATAGGAGACAGACAAACATGGAGCCTGCCATGAGCTGTCAGGAGCATCATTCTCTGCAAATACTATATAAAAATTCTGTGAAATCCAAACGTGGACAGTGAAATGCATATGTAAAGTAAGTACAGCCAATCTTTAGCTACTGATATATGTGTTTTTTTTTCTCTGAGACCTTATACCTAACAGCTCCTCTTTAAAAGACCGGTATTAGTTTACAAAAATATGCTGAATTCTGTATTCCTGCATGCATTACAGAGAGGGTCCTCAAATATCTATGTGACCTAACACTAGTGCATAATGCCACACACTGGAATGCAGTGTATTGAACCACTATACGACTGAATGCACATATCAACAGCTCCAAACACAGGGATTTTGTACACGTCAGCTAGGACACTATCTGCATGGAAATGCGCTCCCCTCATGCTTGTGTGGGTTGCGTCTGGCCCCCAGTCCCCCCCCCCCCTTTCTCCCCACTACTATGGACTTCAGATTGTGACTTTGCTAAGGATTATATTGTGAGCTGAGCTGTCAGTTGTCAACATGACTGCATATGCAGGAAAGCACTGCATAAGATGTCAGCTCTATATAAATACAGTAGGGTATTGTACCGTGTTAGCCATTAGTAAAAGCAAGAAGTTTTTAAATCAGGATGATACCATTTATTGGCTTACAAATGAATAAGAATGAACAAGCTTTCGGCCTTGCAGCCTTCGTCAGGTTTACATCCTGTTAGTTTGCAAGCTGGTGGTACAGACAGCTTATATACATGCAACATCAAAAGGGAAAACAGATATTTTTTTCAAGCATAAATACATCATGAAGATGCCTTAATACAAACAGACCATCTAAATGGGGTAAGATAAGGATCCTTGTTTACTTTATTGCTCACAGACCTGGTATTAGGATTGACCCAGAGGTATCGTAAATTCTTAGTTCACAAGTTCAGCTAGGGTGGCTGAGACAGTTCATATATCATCAATCTCATACCAATATAGAAAGTTGTTGTCCTTATTCAAACCCTTCTGCACAGCTTTTAAACAATTTATACATTTTGTTTCTGCTATTAATCGGTCATTTGACGTTTTGAAGCAGGCCTTCAGGGCAGTGACACGAAGATCATCCATGCTGTGTCCGTTGGACCGAAAGTGTGTAGCAACTGGGAGTCCAGATTTGGTATCATTAATAGTGTGTCTGTGTCCATTCATACGTTTGCGCAGAGTTTGTCCAGTTTCTCCCACGTACATAACATTGGGGCATTTAGCACACATGATCAGATATACCAGATTGGTGGACCCACAAGAAAATTTACCTTGTACTCTGTACTCCTGTTGTGAACCTGGTATCGTTACCCTGTCAGTGGAGTAAATGTGTCTGCAGGTCCCACATATTTTTTGTCGGCAGGGTGATGTTCCGTTTTGTTGAGGCCTATTCAAAGAGCTCCTGACAATCATCTGTTTTAGATTGTGTGGTTGCTGATATGACAAGAGTGGAGGTTTAGGGAATATCGTTCTCAGTCTGTGATCCTTGTGTAAAATGGGATGAAGTTCCTTAGCAATCCTCCTTAAGATTTCCAGGTGTGGGTTGTAGGTGACAACCAAAGGGACACGTTCCTCTTTCTGATTTTGCTTATATTTCAGGAGTTCAGTCCTGGGGATGTTGCTGGCTTTCCTGATTTGGGCCTCAGCCATGGGAGGACTGTAACCTTGTTTAATGAAAGTGTTCTTAAGGTGATCCAGGTGCTTGTCTCTGTCCATCCTGTCAGAACAAATCCAGTTGTACCTTATAGCTTGGCTGTAAATTATAGAGTTCTTAATGTGCTTGGGATGAAAACTGTCATATCTTAGGTATGTGGGACGGTCTGTAGGTTTGCGATACACAGAGGTTTGTATGTTGTTACCCCTGATGTATATGGTGGTGTCCAGAAAGTTCCTCTTATCAGGCTACTGAAGCTGAAATGTCAGTACTCTCCAAAGGCCTGTCATTCTGCCCTGCGAGACCCATAGACAGGATTGCACTCTGTGGAGATATGGAGGAATTTTTCAGAAAGCTGCGACTCAAGGAACACTACCATGATAAGGAAGCCTGTGATACAATGGATAATGGACCAAAACGCACCAGATCTAAAAAGAAAAAAAAGAAAAAAAGATGGACCCCCAAAGAAGGAAAAAACCCGGCCCTGGATAAATACATCAACAAATTCAGACGCAGAATCTCTGACAGGATCCTGAGTAAAAGAAAGACACTGGCCCAGAACGTAACACCACAGGAGCGACAGGCCATCAGATCCCTTAAGGAGAATAAGGACATTATTATTAAACCAGCGGATAAAGGTGGTGCCATAGTCATATTGAACACCAGTGACTACATCCAGGAGGCACAAAGACAATTATCCAATACCGCTCACTATGCCAAATTACAGGGGGACCCCACAAAAGGCTACAGGATGGCACTTAATAGGATGGTTAACAGATTGCCTGCAAACATCAGACTACATGTAAGGACCCTTATCCCTGAAGAGCCTAGAACAGCCTGCTTTTACATGCTTCCCAAGATCCATAAAGAGGGAAACCCAGGCAGGCCCATAATCTCAGGGAGCGGAACTCTTACAGAGAACATCTCAGGGTAGCTGGAAAACATCTTGAAACCTCTTGTCTATAAAAGACCCAGCTTACAGGATACCACCCACCTCCTGAACAAACTGTCAGCCATCGGCCCAGTACCTGAGGGAACCATACTGGCCACGATGGACGTGGAGTCCCTGTACACGAACATTCCCCATGATGATGGTATTGCGGCCTGCCGTAAATATCTTCAGGGTCAGGGCATACCTGTAAAGCCTATTACTGGACTGATCAGATTCATTCTCACTCATAATTATTTCACTTTTGGACAGGACCTCTATTTACAGCAGATGGGCGTGGCAATGGGTTCGCGATTCGCTCCACAGTATACAAATCTATTCATGGCCAAAATCGAAGAGGAATACCTCAATGCATGTGGCATAAAACCCTTGGCCTACTTCCGCTTCATTGATGATATTTTAATCATCTGGTCCGCAAGTGAGGATGATCTTCTCCAGTTCCACAGGAACTTCAATGCCTTCCATCCTACAATCAAATTGAAACTTACCTACTCTCACACAGAGATTAACTTTCTGGACACCACCATATACATCAGGGGTAACAACATGCAAACCTCTGTGTATCGCAAACCTACACACCGTCCCACATACCTAAGATATGACAGTTTTCATCCCAAGCACATTAAGAACTCTATAATTTACAGCCAAGCTATAAGGTACAACCGGATTTGTTCTGACAGGATGGACAGAGACAAGCACCTGGATCACCTTAAGAACACTTTCATTAAACAAGGTTACAGTCCTCCCATGGCTGAGGCCCAAATCAGGAAAGCCAGCAACATCCCCAGGACTGAACTCCTGAAATATAAGCAAAACCAGAAAGAGGAACGTGTCCCTTTGGTTGTCACCTACAACCCACACCTGGAAATCTTAAGGAGGATTGCTAAGGAACTTCATCCCATTTTACACAAGGATCACAGACTGAGAACGATATTCCCTAAACCTCCACTCTTGTCATATCGGCAACCACACAATCTAAAACAGATGATTGTCAGGAGCTCTTTGAATAGGCCTCAACAAAACGGAACATCACCCTGCCGACAAAAAATATGTGGGACCTGCAGACACATTTACTCCACTGACAGGGTAACGATACCAGGTTCACAACAGGAGTACAGAGTACAAGGTAAATTTTCTTGTGGGTCCACCAATCTGGTATATCTGATCATGTGTGCTAAATGCCCCAATGTTATGTACGTGGGAGAAACTGGACAAACTGCGCAAACGTATGAATGGACACAGGCACACTATTAATGATACCAAATCTGGACTCCCAGTTGCTACACACTTTCGGTCCAACGGACACAGCATGGATGATCTTCGTGTCACTGCCCTGAAGGGCGGCTTCAAAACGTCAAATGACCGATTAATAGCAGAAACAAAATTTATAAATTGTTTCAAAGCTGTGCAGAAGGGTTTGAATAAGGACAACAACTTTCTATATTGGTATGAGATTGATGATATATGAACTGTCTCAGCCACCCTAGCTGAACTTGTGAACTAAGAATTTACGATACCTCTGGGTCAATCCTAATACCAGGTCTGTGAGCAATAAAGTAAACAAGGATCCTTATCTTACCCCATTTAAAAGCATGTTCTGTTTGTATTAAGGCATCCTTATGATGTATTTATGCTTGAAAAAAATATCTGTTTTCCCTTTTGATGTTGCATGTATATAAGCTGTCTGTACCACCAGCTTGCAAACTAACAGGATGTAAACCTGACGAAGGCTGCAAGGCCGAAAGCTTGTTCATTCTTATTCATTTGTAGTTAGCCAATAAATGGTATCATCCTGATTTAAAACTTCTTGCTATATAAATACATACAATAGTAATAGATCATCTTTACCTGTGTTTTTTTTGTTTTTTTTTTCCAAAGTATAACTGAACTGTTATGGGACATGAGATAAACATCTAGTACATATAGTATTAAGCCTACGGTACTTAGATCTTGCTTGTGTTCACTTAACTTTTTATCTTATTGCATTGCAAGAATTAATAGATCATTGTTTGTATGTCAGTGAGGCAGACATTCTGCAGTCCAGTGCAGCCACTGCTCTCCTGAAAAGTAAATGTTTGAAAAACACTTTTATCTGGCTGATCAAACAATTACTGAAAAATTCAGAGAACTGAAAACCTCAAAGCTAATTAATTTATTTTTTGTTGGGAGCTGATTGAACCAGATCTTACTCTACACTGACATGGCTGCTGTTCAGAAATCCATAGATCAAATGTAACCCCTGCTATTGAAAATAAGGAGATCTATACATTACTGCTACATCTATTATTTCTCGAGTTTATTTTCAGTTTGGGATTGCTTTAAGTGAACAAAGATATGCTCCATTCTCACTATACACTTACCGGTAATACATAGATCTCTAATTGTTTTGCAATGTCACAACTGTCTTAACAGGGCTAGGGGTGAGAACACTAGCTATAAACCTAACCACAAGATTTATAAAACACAGCAAATACAGAGATCTAAGCTCATCTCCCACATTAGCACCTCTTGATGGTTTAAAAAGGTCCCTAACGGGTGTGGCCTATTTTCAAACATAAAAAAAAAAACATTAACAGTTTCAACCTGCACACTACAATGACTGGCAGCAAAACTGTAGTTTTAGCAAGTCAAGGAATCCCTGTCCAGAAAAAGTCAACAGCACTTAAAATTGTTATGAATTTTAACTTGCAGTTATACTTTGATTTGAATCTCTATGGCAAAATGAACATGCAAATGGAGGTTTCATAAATGAAGCAAAGTGCAGGTTGGCAGCTGATAATGTTAGAGAAGTAAGTTAAAAAACGCATAAAGCTTATAGTGGAGATCTATAGGAGAATTCACTACACATAGCTATTCTGAGGTTGGTAATTGGCTCGTTGTAAGCTCAAATGATACAGAGAATCAGAGCCCAATAAAGCTCAGACATGGGTCTGATTGCTTCCAGTGTGTAGCCCAAGCTAAATAGCAGGAATATGCAGTAGGATCCTTTTTTTTTCTACATTACTCAAGTCATTTAGTGTTAAGTGTTTTCTCTTTCTTTCTGAACTGATTTAGTATTTCCTTACAGGATAATGGTACATATATTACATGACACATTTATAAGTGGAAGTAAAGTCAGTTAAAACTATTAGAATAAAGCATCGTAACATATTCATTATATATTTTTTTTGTCGTACGGTTCCTCTATAAATTCACCAAATAGCTAAACCATTAATACCATCTGTCTAATATGGTGTAGGTACCCCTTGTGCCAACAACAGCGGACTCATTGCAAAGATGATCAAGAAAATTGAGATCTGGGCCTGAGATGAAGGGCGTAAAATAATTTGTTTGCCTGCTTTCGGCCCCTGTAATCTGCCTCCAGTCGCGTCAATCAGGCTCTTCTGCGCAAGCACGGCTCTGCTGCGTACATGTGGCTGGGAGCGTTTTGCTGCTGTGCAGGTAGTACTTCGCAGAGACGCAGAACGCTCCCACGCAATGCAATATTAACCAGTTCTGTGATGCTGGTATGTGTATCTACGCCCATGGAAACTTCCATTAACAACCAGGGGGCATAGATAGACATACCTGTTTTGTTTACCTTGCCGTTCTTGATCATTGCAGCTCACACCCATAAGTAAAATGCTCCCTAACACACAATTACATACATAAAATACAGTTACATACATTTTTATTACATTTTATTACATTTAACCCATTACACTCCTACTCTATAGCTACCAAATTAAAAATGACACCATTTAAAAAATAATAAATAATAATTACATTATACACTTAATATGCATGTCAGGGTATATTACTGTTCATTTTGCAAAAAAAAAAAGCTTGTAATTATTGTCATAGTATTAAAAATCATCAAATTATCGCCATACATTGTACTAGGGACATATTTTAAATGTTATAATAACCGGGAAAAATGGGCAAATAAAACGTATGGGTTATATGTATTGAAGCGCATTTAATTTTAAAACTACAATGGCTAAAAACTGAGAAATTATGATTTCTTTTTCTTATTATTCCCTTTAAAATGCATATAAAATTTAAAATAATTCTTAGCAAACAGTACCAACCAAAGAAAGCCTAATGTGTGGCAATCAAAACAAGATATACCGGTAGATAATTTCAATGTGCTAAGTAACAATAAAGCTATTGGCAAATGAATGGGAGGAGTGTAATGTGAAAATCAACCTGGTTTTTATGGGGAAAAAAAACTGGTTGGGAAGTGGCTAATATTCTGTATATAATTTGATTGAAAATATGATTAGATACACCTTAGTTTAGTTATATTTGATACAGTACTTAATGTATCACCTAACCTCTCACCTGTCTAATAAAGTTCTTCTACTTTGACCGAAAGCGTTATAAACTTGTTTCATATGGCCAAGTAACCGACCAAGTAACCTAAACGCTGTCATTTCCAATATTTTTGTCTCCAAACTTTTGGCCAGGACTGTACAAGGAATATCCGGTAACAGTCCAAGGTCGGTCAAGGTGGCAAGCAAGGGATGCCCAGTAACTTAGCGGAGGTCGGTCCAGGCAGCAAGCAAGGGATGTCCAGTAACTAGCAGAGGTAGGTCCAGGCTGCAAGCAAAGGGTTATCCAGGAATCAAGCAGAGGTTAAACACATCAGAGTAGTCAAATACAAGCCGAGGTCCAGAATATCAATAACTATCAAAGTACGCACGCAGCAACTAGCCAAAGCTATGCTTATCATAGACGATGACTGGAAGCACTCTGCAGGTTTAAATACAGACCAACATCCAATCAGTGGCTGGCCACACTCCATACAACCAATCACACTGCAAGGCCCTGCCTAGGTGTCAGCTGAATGATCAGCTGACCACTCTGTAAGCTGATCACTGTTTACCTTTGCGGAGGGTGTACTGGGAACACGCCCTCCGCCTATCAAGAAGTGCGGCCTGTGGGCCACCGGCAGCATCATCAGCGGGAAACAAGCGCCGAGACCCGGAAGTGGCAGACTCAGCCCGGGTCTCGGCGGAATCAGGTATATAACTTATAAGGACCTCTGAGTTGACATTAATATGCGTTGCATAACACAGGCCTTATAATTTGCCCGTGTAAACTGAATTGGACACAGTGCGCAGTATAACTTGCACATTAATAGAAAGCCTACATGCATTGAGTTAAAATGCAACACACAGATTTGAACAGGCCTATGAAAATGTATAGGCAGGGAGCTGACATGCAGAATTGTTCTGTAATGCAAAGGATATAATATAAATGCATTCTGAGACCCTGCAAGTGAAAGAGAAAATCTCAAATATACATATTCAGAGAGACCTGACAGAGACGAACAAAAGAAATCTAGCTGGAACTGAACTCTAGTATAGTGAATTTTGCTCATAAATAAACATATCCTGGGAAATACAGTGATAAATAACATTACATTATTTAATAACCTTCCTTGATCAGAACTGTTGTTCTTTTTAGGTTTCTTCCAATTCCTCTGTTATTTGTTTAGCTTCTTGTAGTTAAAAAAAAATTTTGTAAGAGGATGGTATAAATCTACTCTCTGCAGGGATATTTAGAAATACAATAATAGTACCCATTTATAAGACGACATTCAGATACATTTTAGGGGTTTTCCATTCAACAATTCCTCAATTTTCAGTGTGCTGGTTAATAATGGAGCATGTTGTCCTTTCATTTAAATGATATTGTATGAGGCATGCCCTGTAGGACAGTAATAGATACTGTAGATATCAGCCATCAGGTCTGACTTGCTGCTATAAGAGCGTGAGGTCAGCTGGAGAGGACTTGGAGCATACCAGGCAAATAAGCAGGAGATCTCCTGGTTGTATATGACTGGTTAGCAGAATATGACTGGTTAGCAGACAAGTGTAAGATAGACCCATTTTTAGTTAGAATCACATTTGGTTCAGCTTGCTCTGCTTCACTGGTTTTGTTGTTTGATTACATCTTGACCATGTGGGCTGTTTAGTGTGCCCTTGGCTAACTGGGAAAAAAATTATACTGGGGGATTTTTTTTTCATAGCTAGAAAGTTATTTAACAAACTGCTGCAAAATCAATTAAGATTTGGCGTTTGCAATCCTTAACCACTACTGGACCACCAATAGTATAAAAACGTCCAGTTTTTCCCTGTTAATGGACGTTTTAAAACATCCAGTGTTTTAAATTGATTTTCTCAAACTATAAGGCCTTTTTAAAAAAAATGTTGCCACTTGTTCTCACTATTCTACTAAACATATCCTGAAAATTTGGTGTTTAGATCATGTAAGGGGGCTTTGCTATTAACCGCTAAAGTTGGCGTTTGGGGCGGTTTTTAATCACGAATGATTTTATCATTTGAGATTTTAAAATCGATTTTCTCAAAAACTGTAAGGGCTTTTTGAAAAAAAAATTGCCCCCTTGTTCTCCCTGTTCTACTTAACATATCCTAAAAATTTGGTGTTTATATCATGTAAGGGAGTTTTGCTATTAACCGCTAAATTCTAAAAAAAATTTTTACGTTGTAGCCAATGATCACCTTTTTAATCCATGCACTTTTGGTGATTGCAGCATGTATGAGGGCTTTGCTATTAACGTTAAAGTCAAATCCGAGCTCCGATTCAAATCTGGATCACTATCATGGCCTATGCGGATTTCGATTCTGCCGTGACCGGATTTACTCGAATTCGTGATTAAGGCGCATCCGAGCAACACTGCCCGCACAAACTAATGTGCACTTTAAAAGTGACAACCTGGGGCTTCTTTCAGCGTATCTGTCCCTTGCCGCAGCTCTAGCATCCCAGGATCCCCTCCGCTGCAGATGCCAACCTTGCCAGGTCAGCATCTTCTGTGCCTGCACGAGCGCGTAGCCACGCTTGGTTGCGATCGTGCTCACTCACGTGGCATGGCGTGTTCTGCACAGGCGCAGTACTCCTGTGCCTGGGGAATATGCTCCAGGCCACGTGAGCATGATCACGAGCGTCACGGTTAAGCGCTCGCAGCCAAGTGCTCAAAGGATACTGACCTGACGAGGTCGGAATCTGCAACGGAGGCAGAACTGCGGGGAGGGACAGATAGGTTGCCAGGGGTTGGAGGAAGCCCCAGGTAGATCTTTTTTTTTTTTTTTTTCACCTCACACCTGTTATTTAAGGCAGGGCACACACTTGCAGTGCCATGTTCCCCTGTGATTCCCGGGTCTCTGTCGGCTTTTGCATTCACGCTTTTGTGCTTAACGTGTACGTTTTTCCAGGAACGTATCCACATTTCTGACAGCATGTACATTATGCAAATATGCATGTTGTGCGGCAAAAAGCAGAAAGTTGTGCAATTTAACAATGCGTGGAAAAACGCAAAACGTGAACAAACAGTTGTGACACACGTTTCCCGCACTAGGCTATTGACTTCAATAGCCTTTAGAATTGTGTGTGTTTTGCCGTCCATGGGAAAATTTGCACAAATGCTTCTAGTGGTGTTCCCTCCCTAAAGGGAACCTTAACTTCTGCGCATTTTTAAATCGCACAGCTTTCTGCTTTTTTCCACACGACACACATGTTCGCATACAGCACATGCCACAGCAAACGCAGAAATGTGGAAACATTTATGGAAAAACCTGTGCATTAAACACAAAGGAAAAAGTCAGCAAAGACCCGGGAATCACAGGGGAAAACAGCCCTGCAAGTGTGTTTCTGCCTTAAAGCACATGTGCGGGTGCAGGTGCACATGTGAATGCGTGTGCATTGTAGAATCGTGCACCTTTTAACGTCTGTGGCAAAGCGCGCACAAATGCGTCTAGTGTGTTCCCTGCCTAAAGGGAACCTTAACCTCTGCGTTTTTTAAATTGCACAGCTTTCTGCTTTTTTTTTTTTTTTTTTTTTTTTTTTTTTTTTTTTTTTTTAAAGATTCTTTTATTTTGGAAATTTTTTTTTAAGTACATAAAGACAACAAAAATAACATCATATAACTTGCCATATATGGTACAAGCCAGAGAAGACAGCGATTCAGTACATGGTATTGAAACATAAACCAGTTCTATAACCAGGGCTGTGGAGTCGGAGTCAGAGTCGTGGAGTCGGAGTCGTGGAGTCGGGCAATTTTGGGTGCCTGGAGTCGGAGTCGGAGTCGGGGAAAAATGCACCGACTCCGACTCCGACTCCTAATGAATTTGTAACTGTAATTAAAATAGAAAATATGATAAAATGTTCTATTTCTCAGATAAAAGTCATTAAAAATAATGTATATATACAGTATATATACAGTAATAGCTGTGCTTAGTCTACAAAAATGAAATAAACCAATCAAAATTAGTTACTTGTGCTGCTTCAATAAAGCAGTCCCCGTATTTTTAAAGTCAGATATACATATCTGATTGTGACTGTATATATGATGTGTACACAGGAATCTCTTATATATACTAAATAACATCTATGCTGTAATAATAAAGCCTGATGTGTAGCTGTGTCACTAATAGAGATGGTCAACGAGATGGAAATAATTCTGCATTGATGCTGATTTATGAAAATGTATGCACTCCCTTTGCTGATGAAATCAAATAATTTGATATGTTATTAAAATTTGGTTTGGTGACTACAAATTTAAAGGGAAACTGAGACGGATGAAAAGTAAGTTTATACATACCTGGGGCTTCCTCCAGCCCCCTTCAGGCTAATCAGTCCCTCACTGTCTTCCACCACCCGGATCTTCTGCTATGAGTCCTGGTAATTCAGCCAGTCAGCGCTGTCCGGCCGCATGCCGCTCCCACAGCCAGGAACATTCTGCACCAGCGCAATAGTGCTGCACAGGTGTAGTACGCTCCTGGCGGCGGAGTGTGTGCATGCGCACTACGCCTCACTGGCTCAAGTACCTGGACTCATAGCAGAAGATCCAGGTGGTGGAGGAGGACAACGAGGGACTGATTATCCTGGAGGAAGCCCCAGGTATGTATAAAACTTTAATTTCATCTGTCTCAGGTTTACTTTGTTACACAGTAGTACTATACTCTACATATGCACTCCCCACAGAGCTGCAGGGAATCCACTGAGAATGCTGTGCACATTGAACACAGAGGTGTTGTCTGTTTACAATCTCCTCATTCCCCTGCAGAGTACCTGCACATCATTCTTACATGTACCCACACTTACATTGCCTAGGGCCTGATAGATGTTCTTTGTTCCGGTTTGTACCTTTTACAAGTACTCTTACCAAGGACTAGTTTTAGTCTAAAGGGAATAAATATAGTAGTCTACATATCCTTCTCACTTCAGTTGTCTTGTAAAATTCCTAAGCGTTGGCAGTTAAGAGACGAATTTCATGTTACATACTTTTAATCAACAAAATTGTAATATGCAAATTAGAGGAGTCGGAGTCGTGGAGTCGGAGTCGGAGTCGGTGGAATCCTAAACTGAGGAGTCGGAGTCTGAGTCGGAGTCGGTGGATTTTTGGACCGACTCCACAGCCCTGTCTATAACATCTTATAAACTGTAGTAAAGCGGACCACAAGCCAGCGTGGTTCCTTCCAAAGTGATAGAACATCAAATATAGTGAGTGTGACTGCCTAAACATTAAAGGGAAGGTTCAGGGAGAGGATTAAAAAAATAAAAATAAATTTCCACTTACCTGGGGCTTCCTCCAGCCCGTGGCAGGCAGGAGGTGCCCTCGCCACCGCTCCGCAGGCTCCCGGTGGTCTCCGGTGCCCGACCCGACCTGGCCAGGCCGGCGGCCAGGTCGGGCTCTTCTGCGCTCCATTTCCTGGCACTTCTGCGTCCCACGCCGGCGCGCTGACGTCATCGGACGTCCGCCGGGCTGTACTGCGCAGGCGCAGTAGTTCTGCGCCTGCGCAGTACAGCCCGGCGGACGTCCGATGACGTCAGCGCGCCGGCGTGGGACGCAGAAATACCAGGAAATAGAGCGCAGAAGAGCCCGACCTGGCCGCCGGCCTGGCCAGGTCGGGTCGGGTACCGGAGACCACCGGGAGCCTGCGGAGCGGCGGAGAGGGCACCTCCTGCCTGCCATGGGCTGGAGGAAGCCCCAGGTAAGTGAAAATTTATTTTTATTTTTTTAATCCCCTCCCTGAACCTTCCCTTTAAGGGTCCTTTTTGATAAGGTTAAGACTCTCCATTAGATGTAGGAATAATTAGGGGATCGGCTCTGGGCCCAAAAGGGAACATACACCAGTAGCCGTCCCTGAATATATAGTCCACATAGAGAGTATAAAAACCTGGAGGACGAAGTCTCTCCGTATATACCATAGCTAATTTAATGTCAATTAGTGAGAGAATCTCAGACTCACCCATATATGACTAACATACATGGACAAGTACTCGAAAAGGATTTAGTCTGACATAAACAGAGATAAGAGTAAGATAAAGAATAAGAGTAAAGAGAAGGATAGATGGTGAGGAAAGGAAAGAAAGGAGAAAAAATCGGCTTTGGGCGTAGGGTCCCAGGGACAGCAACAAAACCCATAACCATCTCTAGAACATCAGAGGTACGGTTAGAGTTCTACGAATAATCCATGTGACTAGGCGGATACAAGGGAGCGGTAGCGGTCAGATTCCTTAAATTCAAACCACCCATACCACGTCTTTCAGAATTGCTCATGTTTGTCTTGAATAGAAGAGGTAAGTGTCACGGACGGTTGCGTGGCCGCAGGCAGCGTCCGTGAACCACCCGTGAAAAAATGCGATCGCAGTCGATTTTCTGCACCGATTGCGATTAAGGTTGAATCTGAATTGACTGTCTGTGGCTATCTGCAGTCATGCTGGGCTCTCTTTCTCTCAGCAGAGAAATAGCAATAACTAAGGTACAGGGTGCCTGTGATTTGTAATTAGCATAGGACTAGGAATCTGGGCCTTAACAGAGGTGTCAATTGCTCAGCATATGGCTGCCTGAAAGAAAGCCAGCAAGCTAGCTCCCCAGGCGGCCTAGACGAGCTAGCCAGTGTGGCACCGCTAGGGTCAGATTCAGATGCATGTTATATGATTTTTTTATTTTTTTTTGCATATTTAAGGAATACCATAAATAGGATAGTTATGAGAGCAGTATCATTGGATTTATAGAGTCGTGCTGAATCTCTTGATACCAGCCTAGAGGGGCAAGGGGCCCCTACAACCAAGTTATTAAACTTCTCAGGAACTGGACCCTATACCCTAATCTAGTCTGATGTCAATAGGACTTGTCATCATCTGAGGAATATTAATCTGTTATCAGCGCCAATGTGGCATTTATCGGTTTTGAATTAGTGTTTCATAAGTTTAACCCTAAATCTCTCTGAGGGAATGAACAGTGATTGGTTTGTAATTCAGAGGGGGCAGGCGTGGCCACACCCCCAAACCAGCTTCATCAAAAGCACATTGCTAGCAGGCGGAATCCAGTCCTCCAAATTCCATCTTTATGAGAGCCTGTCTGCTGCTAGCCAGAGGACCATGTGGTTAGCGGCCATCTTGTCTGAACTTTGCTACTGAACTGGAACAAAGGAACTTTACAAGTTTTCCCAGAAAGGATATATTTCCACGAACCTAAGTATTTTCTTCCCTTTTATTTTCATACTGGCTATTAATGTTTCTATAATTGTTGATTTTTAACGATTTTCTGTATATGTTAATTATTTATATTGCGTTTTAATAGACTACGCAAACGTCTTTTATTCCGCTACCCTGCTATTCAGCCGCACAAATTGAACCCTGACTTCTGAAGAGACGCTACTGTTTGCTAGCTAGACAGAATAGAGTGTGTTTAACCGGTTTTATTTGCAGGTCTAGACTCAGCCAGTCAGTAGGCTCCTCTGTCCCATGGTAACAGAGGCGGTGGCAGTTATACCCTGAAATAGTGTGTAATTTGTAATTACCGTAACTCACAGGCTCCCTTCTAGTCAGTCTGCTGCCAAAATTCCAGCGGTTTCTGCGCACCGATTGCGACCACAGCTTGCATGGTCTGGGTGCGGAAAACGATTGGAAGGCATTTTGCGTTCCAGCCACTAGGGGTCCTGTGACAGTAAGGTCTTCCATTCTCTGGACTTGGTCAATCTCTCGAAGCCACTCCTGAATAGAAAGGGCCTCTGAGGATTTCCAATGTCTGGCTATAAGAATCTTATCGGCATTAATCAGGTGTCGCGTGAGAGTCTTCTTATATCTTCTGATGGACCAGGTATTGTGATGGAGGAGAAAGAAGGCAGGGGAGTCGGGTTGCAGAAAATCTGTCATAATATGCATCAGCTCCCTCACAACTGCCCAATACCTAGCCAGACCCGGGCAGGGCCAAAATATATGCAGAAGGGTGCCCAACTCTGCTCCGCATCTGCAACAGGTGCCTGTGGATCCGGGGAACATCATCTGGAGTCTAGAGGGTGTAAGATACCACCGGGTAAAAATCTTGTATCCCACCTCTTGACTTCTCAAAGAAATTGATGATTTTTGTGAGAAAATCAGGATTTTATTCCACTGCTTATCAGTAAATTGTTCTCCAAGATCAGATTCCCATTTAGATTTAAGTGCACCTGCCGGAGATTCAGAGGAATTCAGGATTGAGTACACCAATGATATCATGCCCTTAGTCATTCCTTTGCCTAGGCAAGTATGTTCAAAGGGGGACAGTGATCTATTAAAGCTTTCCTTTGTCCCTTGAAACCTTATGAAATGTTTAAATTGGTTCCAACTCCAGACATCTAAACCAGGGGTATTAAGCTGTGTGCGTAAATCAGATAGCTGGACCCAGTTCCCATTAGTGAGAAGTCGGTGTGCTCTAATAGGTGGGTCTACTCGCCACGCCGGGTAACCTCTGGCATGAAGGACTGGGGGGGGGGGGGGGGGGGAATGGATTGTCAAGAATAGGGAGAAGAGGGGTAGGCCATGGAAATATCAGCGGATTGGATCTGTACGTCACTCTTTCTGGTTTGTTTTCTGCATGATGCACACATTTGCGTAAAGTACATGACGCCGGAAATGCAGAAATGTGCACGGAAAACGTTTGCGTTAAACATTAACGACAGAGCATCGGGAATCGCAGGGGCAAACGGCCCTACAAGTGTGCTCCCTGCCTTAACCTCCCTAGCGGTATTGACAGTCTATCTGTCCATACAAAACATGCTGTGAACAGTATAAATGTGCATACACATCAATACTCTCCTGCACTGTATACTAGACCCTTGCTTGACATATTTTGGCAAGTTACAGGGAAAAAAAAGTTATAAAAAATAATTTTATCACTTAGGGATGTTTTTCTTTTAAAAGAAAACATCCCTATCCCTCTCAGTTAATGTTCCCTGTAAGAGGTAATGAGTTCTCAGTATGCTCTGGATCCAACATTTGAGACATGTAGCAAAAGGAAGGGATCCGCACATGTCCTAAAATGATCCTTTATTATGGACGTATCCAAAACACCAATCACGCATCAGTAGCTAACATGTTTCAGACCTACTGGCCCTTAATCATAGCTATGATTAAGGGCCAGTAGGTCTGAAACATGTTAGCTACTGATGCGTGATTGGTGTTTTGGATACGTCCATAATAAAGGATCATTTTAGGACATGTGCGGATCCCTTCCTTTTGCTACAGTCTCCTTGGATTTGCCTTCCTGGTTCCAGCACTGTCCCTGTTCGAGTGAGCGGTGTTCTGGTGCTTCTTTCTCTATTTGAGACATGTAGCTGGGATCAAAATTAAAATAAGGGTACATTTTTCAAAACACATTTCTTAACATTTGCTGTGTTAGCTTTATATACTATTTTCAATTAAATACGAAGGTTACATGGTTTGCAAATCATTACACTCTGTTTATATTTAAGAGCATTACATTTTATAAATGTGGTTTCATGATCTAAACATATATGTCAATTTGGTGTGACTGAGTGGTACCAGGAAAGTACCTTGTATGTAGACATGAAAATATATAATTAAACTTTTGTTATGGGAAACGACAACGCTTTTTGTGTTTTTGTTGTAGGACTTATTGTTGGCGTGATACTCCGATATGGCACACCCTCTATGAGCAGCTATGACAAAACCATCAGCTGCACAGAAGAAAAAAGGGCTTATACCACGCTTCTCGTCAACGTCAGTGGGAAGTTCTTTGAATACACGCTGAAAGGTGAAATTATTCCTGAGAAGATCCACAATGTAGAACAGAACGACATGCTGAGAAAGGTAAATGATGGAAAAACCACAGTGTCTAGCTGGAAATTATATATGCGAGATTTATTTATTATTTATTTATTTGTTGTATTTATAAAGCGCCAACATATTACGCAGCGCTGGACATTAATTTAGGTTACAGACAATATTTAGGGGTGACAAACAGCAATATGACAATACAGGAATACAAGAAAACCAGATCACACAGCACAGTATGAGTACAAGGTAATGCTTAGTCAGTCACTGGATAGGAGCATGGAGTTAGGCAAGTTAGGTTCACTCAAATGCATAGCATGGGTGCACAATAATAGAAGTGCATGATCAGGTAGGACACAAAAGGAGTGAGGACCCTGCCCAAAGGCTTACAATCTAGAGGGAGAGGTAGGGACACGAGAGGTCATACCATTTACACATGTATAAGAAGTAATAAAACTTAGAGGTCTATTCATAAAGTGGCCTGATCTGAAAGCTCATCGCCAATGTTTGGTCTACACTTTTCAAAATGTGATTTCCTCTTTCTGTTTCAAAATTATATTTTCACAATATATCACACAGACTTGGCAAACAAGATGCATATGGACAAAGGAAGGGTGGAGTATAGTGCCTGTTAACATACAACCATGTTGAGGGCCCAGTTATACTCACCAAAAGCATCACTTACATAATAACATATTATCTTGCTAGGCTCTATATCCAGAGCACAGTTCCCACTGCGAACCTAGCCAACAGGCCGAGGCCTAAGAAGACTGTGGTTTCCTCTTTAATATTGCTGAATTTATAAAATGGTGATGAAGTTTTATATGGTAGCGATCCACTGCTCTATCCACTTCAATGAAGAAGGGTATTGCCTTTCAGGCCCGTTACTTTTGAGCAGAAAATGTAGTGGTACAAGGCCTGTTGACTAGCATTGTGACCATGTACCACTGGTTCATAAAATAGCAATCTTCAGATAATCAGTGAACAGGGTGCATAAACACCACTGTACTCCATTTTAGCTTATGACAATCTCTACTTTAAAACTGCCAATCTATAAGGCTGGTTTCACAGTGGGACGTTGCGTTTTAGGGGACGTTATGGTCGCATAACGTTCCCCTAACACAACGTATGGTGGTGTTGAAATTGGACGTCAGATTGAGCTGCGTTATGCAGCTCTCAAAGCAGCCGCTCCAGGATAGTGATGGGAAGTCCGGATCTTTTTAAGGATTCGGATCATTTGAATTGGATCATTGAAAAAATCCAGATCTTTGAACCGAATCATTTGAATCATTTTACTAGGGAAGCAGACTGGGTGACATGACTAGCAGGACAGGACTTTCCCTGCACTGTACATTCTGTATGTTCCTGTTTCTTCCAGACAGACATCCACTGTGAACCGAATCTTTCATTGTGATGATCCGGATGATTCGACTCACAAAAAAGATCCGGATCAAATGAACGATTCGTTCATGATCCGGACAACACTACACTCCTACCACGAGTCTCTGCAGTGCAGTGAATATTAATTAGCCATGTGGCTGGCTGCGGAGGAGGAAGGGAGACCTCCTACTCCACCATTACTGAGCATGTGCAAGCAGTCTAACGCTGCTTAGCCCAGTATGACGTACAGCATGCAGCACTTTGTTTAAACGTGCTGCGTTACAATGTAACGCAACGTGGGCACTGTGAACAGCACAATTGATTTTACAGTGCTGTGAGTTAAGCTGCGTTACTGGCTGCTGTAACGTGGGACTTTAACGTCCCACTGTGAAACCAGCCTAAAAGTGGCTTTCAGGGTGACCTATCTGTAAACCATATGCAAGTTTAGATCAGACTGAAATGTAGCCATTATTTCAGCCACTGGCCTCTTATGTAAATCTCGAGTCGAAAAATGTGCCAATATCTTGTAGGCACATTGGCCTTTATCTTTCAAACAGCCGGTTCACCTTTTTAGTAAATAGGCCCCTTAGCATTTATTGGCTGTTATAATAGAACTGCAGGTTTGTATAAAAGAAAACGCCTCCACTAATGGTGTAGTGGTGAAGTGAGTGTTGCATAATGTAGATCTTCTGAATGAGAACAGCCCAAGGGGGGGGAGTGATCCCACTCTGCCCAGCTCCACCCATACTACAAGGATTCCCAAATTTGATATAAGACCGCAATAGCCAGGATAAAAGCAGCAGTCTCTAGACTGTCTAAAACGTTCATTACATCCTGTGCTGGACTTTACAATGCTTCTGTGATCCTGGGGTAAGGTGTTGTATTTGTTCTTTACTTCTAGAATATAGATGACACTACATTGTAAAAGTAAAAATATTTTGCTTAGGGCTTTTAAGAAACATGACAATGAGCTTCAACACAAGTTTCTTCTATAGTGGATTTACCGCATCTTTGAACAAGTAGATCCATATGCATGAAATTCCTCCCATCTTCAGTGTCATCAGACTCTACAGAGAGCAGAGAAGTCACTGGAAATGCATCATGCATTACTCTCACGTTTGTTTAGCCTGAGAAAAATGAGGACAGGAGATTGCTCTGTTTGCTGCTGCCATATATGCAAGTACTAGTGAGCTGAGGGCTATTACCGTACTTTCCTTCATATTTTTCCTTATTCTCTCCTCTCCCCATCTCTCCTGTTTTTTTTCTGTCTCTTCTCTTTTCTCTCACTCTCTTTATTTTTACAAATGTGATATAAATAAAAGAGCAAAAAGTTGTTTGTACTGCAGACATTTTATGTCCCCTGACAGAAAACTGAGTACAGGTTCATGCCCTCATCCTGAGAGTAGCAGGATGTAACAGCACGTGTGTAATCATTTGGCACACGGTGGGGTAACCTGGAGACAGAAGACCTCGGGCCATGCTTGGATGCGATGTCGTGAGTGGGGCCACCTCTTCACCGTGCATCCTGAGCACCAGTAGTTGCCTGAGCAATGCACAGGAGCAGCTGAAAGGCAGTGACTTTAACGCTTTCAGCCTCCCGTGTAAAGAGACCAGAGTCTTCTTTGTTCCATTTCCTCCTTGCAACCTAGATGGAATGTGATAATACAAGTGCGAGTAATAATTCCTTTTTTTTTGTATAGCGCTTTTCTCCTGTCGGACTCAAAGCACTTGCGAGGCAGCCACTAGAGCACACTCAGTAGGCAGCTGCAGTGTTAGGGAGTCTTGCCCAAAAAACTCCTTCCTGAATAGGTGCTGGCTTACTGAACAGGAGACAATAAGAACCAACAGATTGAAGAAGCAGATTGAAAAGAAAAACAGAGAATCTCCCTAGTGAGGACACTTAAGTAAGGCAAAATGGAGGTACTAAAGTGGGTGTGGCCAAACAGAAAAATCGGCTAACCCTTTGCGCACTCCCATTGCAGGCCAACCATTCAGGAACCGCTGCTATAGCCATACAGCAAATTTTTAAAGCAGAGGTTTAAGTTTACACAACTCACATAGTTCTTCACTGTTGTTTGAATCCATTTTCAGGTACCCACATTTAGTTCACTGTACCTTTCTAATATTTTAACATAAGTGGCATCTGGCTTATTTTCCATTTGCCAACACCACATCCTTTTGCTCAGAATTTCCCCTTTTGTACATACCAACAGACTCTGAGCAGTGACTTGGCTTCATTATCTGCTAGAATTATTGACACACACTTCTACAAATATTACAGGATTTGACTCTTTTTAGCTTTATTTTTGCTACAGTATCAAGTGCTACTTGAAACGCTTTATCCTGTTATTGACACAGACCATTGTATCGAGGAATCTTGCTTTATGTGCATCATTTCTCTGACTATGAGTTGGTATCGGAGGCAGAATCCTGCTGGTTGAGTCTTAGGGCTATACATTGCTATGGGATATATCAGTCTTTGTACTTTCCACCTCAGAAAGTCATTAATAGCATTTCTCGTCTGTGCCCAGACAAATGACTTTATAATGATTTTTTCTTCTGTGAGTTCATCTATTATTGTCTATGTAGTGAAGAGATTGAACCATCCGGCACTGCATATCCAGGTTAAGCATAATAATCATTTATTGTATCCATTAGTCCATTCATACAGACAACTCCATCAATTGTACTTATGCAATGACATACCCTTCCTGTTCTTAGCTGTGGCGTAGTGTGGGAGCAGCGGTCCGCCTGACAGCTGTTTCGCTCTGAACTGAGCTTCTTCTGAGGCTCCGTGCGCGGTGTTCGACCGATTCTCGGGTTCATTTATAATGCCGGGCAACCGCTCCGGCTTCCGCATACGTCGCGCCGCTAAAAAACGTCACTTCCTTCCCTTACTGTTTTGTGCGCATGCGTACGTATCTCCGAATGACGCTTTAAAAGTACAGTTGCGCATGCGTATTATCGTCCGCCTATGACGAGAAACTTCAAAACGTGATGCGGAAGTAGGAAGTGATTTTGCGCTCCACAGTGGCTCACCGATTCCAATGTATCTTCTGGACATTCTGAGAGCCACTAGGTGGTGCTAAATCCAGCAAGAGGATGCCTGTTAAAGTACCTGTTCTAAAACCACATTTTTATTGTTAATCTGTTCTTAAAAAGTATACATAAACTTTCAGTAATAAAATACATTATTAAAAGAAAGGGGAGGAGGAAAGGGGAAGGAAAAGTTAGATGTATATATACTTCTGCATCTTTCCAAATGGATGGGGACCGAGGGCAAAGGAAGCTAAATATAATTAAGCACTAAATTTACCCCCTAGATATTCCTAATTCATTCTCATTTCTTTTCTTGCATATTCTATCTTAAATATGCTGGATTCAGCACCTTCAAAAATATCTACATCCCACATTACCCCATCCATATATTCCCACTAAATTCCATTCCCAAATTTTTTAAAAACAACAAAGATAAATTCTGGGCTGCAAGGGAGAGAGAGAAAAAATATTGTTTCCTAAACTGACTAATTCCCCTACTTCTCTATTTCTTTATTTCTTAACTCTACTGGTCTAGGGGTCCAAAAAGCAGGCCATCTCGACATTATCGTTGAGGCCTAACGCCCCCATTGCATCAGTATTGATTATCCATCTGCTTTCTTGTCTCAATAATCTCTGCTCCCTATTTCCACCTCTTGATGGAATTTGGACCTGTTCTAGCCCTGCAAAGAATAAGCAAGTCGTGTCTCCTCCATGTTCCATCCGGAAATGTTCGATTAACCTTGTACATCCTTTCCCAGTTTCCACTGATTTAATATGTTCTCGTACACGTTCTCTCATCTCTCATGTTGTCATTCCGATATAAAATCGTTGACATGGGCACCATACTATATACACGATATATCTCGTTCTACACGTAATGAAGTCCTTCACTTTATTCTCTACTGGTCCCACTTTTAAGTACTTCCCTGTTTTCATATGTGGACACTGAGGACAATGGCCGCATCTATAGTTGCCTTTCGATTGTCCCTGGTCTAACCATGTGGTTTTCTTTGGACTCCTAAATTCACTCGCTGTAAGCTTGCTTCCTAAAGTCGGTGCCCTTTTAAAGGTTATCAGTGGTGGTTGGTTATATACACCCTTTAGAACCGGATCCCTTTCAATCATCTTCCAATTTTTCATAATACTTTTCCTTATCTCCTGATGCATTGGTGTATATTCGAAGGAGAAAGTTAATCTATCGTTGCCTACATCTTTTTGTTGTCGTTCCCTCTTATCTTTCTTATTTCTTCCTTCTATTAAATAACCTCTTTCCACATCACTAGCACGTTGTAGGGCAAAATCCAAGTCTGTTGGTTCGTATCCTCTTATTTCTAGATTCCTTTTCAGTTCCATTGCTTGATCCACAAAGTCCTCTCTCCGGGTATTATTTCGTCTTAGCCTCAGGAACTGTCCATAAGGAAGGGATTTAAAGGTGTGCTTTGGATGGTAGCTTTCCCTATGTAATAATAAATTGCTGTTTACAGGTTTCTTATATCCTTTTGAGATAATTTTATCTCCTTCTATTATCAGCTCTAAATCTAGGTATGCTACTCTCTCTTCACTATATTCGTAAGTGAATTGCATATTTTCCTTCCCTGAGTTCAAATAGCTCACAAATTCTTCCAGGGCCACACGGTTCCCGGACCAGTACACCAGGATATCATCCACAAACCTGGACCATCTCCCGAGGCAAGTGCCATGTGGGATGTCCGGGCCATACACATATTTCTCCTCCCACCATGCCAAAAATATATTGGCATATGTGCATGACACAGACGTCCCCATGGCGGTGCCCGACAGCTGCCAATACCAAACGCCATCAAAAGTGAAGGCGTTGTGTGTGAGCACGAACATCAAACATTCGCACACAAACTCAATATAGTTTATGTCATTGCATAAGTACAATTGATGGAGTTGTCTGTATGAATGGACTAATGGATACAATAAATGATTATTCTGCTTAACCTGGATATGCAGTGCCGGATGGTTCAATCTCTTCACTACATGCATATTTGATGTTTACTTCAGCATCCTGTGCACGCATAAGGTGAATACCCTGATCCCTCCCGATCTAACTGTCATCTTCAAGCCAGTCCCATGACCGCAGTGCCAGTCTGCTTTGTTTTTTCTTTTGCCTTTTGAAATTTTACAGTCTGTGTCAATATGACTAGTGCACGCGGGGTACAGCGGGATTTAGAGGATGAAGAAAGTTGTGATGTTGAAGATTTAGAGGAGGAATTGGTTTCTGACAATGAAAGTGATTATGAGGAGGCAATAAAAGCTGGAAGAGCAGACACGGACAATTTGTTCGACAATCCAGCCACCTCAACCACGAAAAACAAAGCTGTGGGGGCAAGAGTGGTGGAGCTGAAACTCGAGAGGCTCTGTGAAAAAGAAATCAAGGTATTCTGGACTATGACCACTTTAAAGAAGTATAAAAGTAAACAAATCACCGCAAGAGGGTTCAGACGATATTACGAACCGGCGGAATATAAAAATGACCAAAAGTTTATGGGAAGATGGAGAGAGGCGCATGCTGCACAAGCAGTAATACTGCAAAATATTGTTTTAGAAAGAACTGAGGAGGAACATGAAAAACTGATTGTTGAAATAAAATCCCTGAAAGAACAGTATAAGAAGTTGGTGGCAGAAGAAAGATTTATAAAGACCTTAAAAAGAATAGAAAAGAAACAAGTGCCAATGCAAGAAGAAATAAAGCAACGGAAATTGAATAAGTATATTAGGGACACTGACGACTACAAACATAATAATCTCTTTACATGGAGTTCAAATAAACCAAAGTACAATAAACCCAGAAATGAGCATCCAAAGAAACCATATCAGAAAAAAAGGTTATTGGACAACAGATACGGAATCTAGCGGGGATGAAAAAGGGAATGGAAATGGAGGAGCTCCCCATCCGAGAGAGGACTTGGGTAGCACCCAGCCAAAAAACGAGCATCAAGGAAGAGGATCCGCAGGGGGAGGGGCAAGACCAAGAGAAAAACAAGTCAGTTGGAAAGGGGATCAGAAGGGATGGGAGGAGCAAAAATCCAAGAAACGGAAATATTTCAGGAGGAACAACAAGTAGAAGTGATCAATATCAGTGACCAATTACTGCCAGAAGAATGCAATCAGCTTCTAAGCAAAGGCCTAAATTTTTCATGTACCCAAAATTTTGATTTTTGTGATTTTAAAATAGATCTATATAAGGGAATTAGACGGATGAGTATAAGACATTTCTATGAGAAAAAAGATTTGAATTATAAACGGGGGGTGGAAACACAAGAAAAAAGTATAGGCCCGATCGGCTTCACCCCGAAACAAGATTGGAGTGAAGGAGATCTTCAAACTTTGGAAGTCTTAAAGGAACTCTGGCTAGAAAGTAATATAGAGGTAAAAACAGAAAGTAACCCCGAGAATGAGCCCCAAAACGAAAATGTTGAGGAAAGAGAAGAAAGAGAACTTTTTAGACCATGCAGATCCACCAGGCCTTTTGCAGTAACACCAGGATCAGCGATAGACCTATTCCAAATACAGGTCGAGAATGACTTAAGGGCCTTAAAGTATAGAGAAATGAAATCCAATTTAACAAAGAAGGATGAATTGGCTATTAAGTGGTTCAAGGATAGACCGGATCTGATCCTGAGGAAGGCAGACAAAGGGGGTGCCCTAGTAGTAATGACAGCAAAACAGTATAAAGATGAGGCCTTAAGACAATTAGGGGAAAGGGAAGTGTACCAACGTCTAAAGGGGAACCCGACAATGAAATTTAAAGATTCTATGAGAACCTTGTTGAGAAGAGGAGTAGAAAGAGGAGTATTGACACAAAAAATGGCTGGTGATTTATTACCTGAATATCCAAGGAGACCAGTGTGGTACCACCTACCGAAAGTTCACAAGTCCCGGACTAGTCCACCGGGACGCCCGATAGTCTCCGGCATGGGTTCCTTGACCGAGAGACTGTCAAAATATCTGGACCATCTCCTGAGGCCATTGCTCCGACAGGTGCCATCCTATCTAAAAGACACTCTTGATGTGCTGAAAAGCATTGAAGGAAAAGTATGGCGGACGGGTGATGCCTTAGTAACTATTGACGTTGTCAGCTTGTACAACAGAATTCCCCATAATGCAGGGGTTGAAGCAGTTAGAACCTTCCTCCGACGGGGCCAAAAAGATGAAAACTATATTGAGTTTGTGTGCGAATGTTTGATGTTCGTGCTCACACACAACGCATTCACTTTTGATGGCGTTTGGTATTGGCAGCTGTCGGGCACCGCCATGGGGACGTCTGTGTCATGCACATATGCCAATATATTTTTGGCATGGTGGGAGGAGAAATATGTGTATGGCCCGGACGTCCCACATGGCACTTGCCTCGGGAGATGGTCCAGGTTTGTGGATGATATCCTGGTGTACTGGTCCGGATACCGTGTGGCCCTGTAAGAATTTATGAGCTATTTGAACTCAGGGAAGGAAAATATGCAATTCACTTACGAATATAGTGAAGAGAGAGTAGCATACCTAGATTTAGAGCTGATAATAGAAGGAGATAAAATTATCTCAAAAGGATATAAGAAACCTGTAAACAGCAATTTATTATTACATAGGGAAAGCTACCATCCAAAGCACACCTTTAAATCCCTTCCTTATGGACAGTTCCTGAGGCTAAGACGAAATAATACCCGGAGAGAGGACTTTGTGGATCAAGCAATGGAACTGAAAAGGAATCTAGAAATAAGAGGATACGAACCAACAGACTTGGATTTTGCCCTACAACGTGCTAGTGATGTGGAAAGAGGTTATTTAATAGAAGGAGGAAATAAGAAAGATAAGAGGGAACGACAACAAAAAGATGTAGGCAACGATAGATTAACTTTCTCCTTCGAATATACACCAATGCATCAGGAGATAAGGAAAAGTATTATGAAAAATTGGAAGATGATTGAAAGGGATCCGGTTCTAAAGGGTGTATATAACCAACCACCACTGATAACCTTTAAAAGGGCACCGACTTTAGGAAGCAAGCTTACAGCGAGTGAATTTAGGAGTCCAAAGAAAACCACATGGTTAGACCAGGGACAATCGAAAGGCAACTATAGATGCGGCCATTGTCCTCAGTGTCCACATATGAAAACAGGGAAGTACTTAAAAGTGGGACCAGTAGAGAATAAAGTGAAGGACTTCATTACGTGTAGAACGAGATATATCGTGTATATAGTATGGTGCCCATGTCAACGATTTTATATCGGAATGACAACACGAGAGATGAGAGAACGTGTACGAGAACATAATAAATCAGTGGAAACTGGGAAAGGATGTACAAGGTTAATCGAACATTTCCGGATGGAACATGGAGGAGACACGACTTGCTTATTCTTTGCAGGGCTAGAACAGGTCCAAATTCCATCAAGAGGTGGAAATAGGGAGCAGAGATTATTGAGACAAGAAAGCAGATGGATAATCAATACTGAAGCAATGGGGGTGTTAGGCCTCAACGATAATGTCGAGATGGCCTGCTTTTTGGACCCCTAGACCAGTAGAGTTAAGAAATAAAGAAATAGAGAAGTAGGGGAATTAGTCAGTTTAGGAAACAATATTTTTTCTCTCTCTCTCTTGCAGCCCAGAATTTATCTTTGTTGTTTTTAAAAAATTTGGGAATGGAATTTAGTGGGAATATATGGATGGGGTAATGTGGGATGTAGATATTTTTGAAGGTGCTGAATCCAGCATATTTAAGATAGAATATGCAAGAAAAGAAATGAGAATGAATTAGGAATATCTAGGGGGTAAATTTAGTGCTTAATTATATTTAGCTTCCTTTGCCCTCGGTCCCCATCCATTTGGAAAGATGCAGAAGTATATATACATCTAACTTTTCCTTCCCCTTTCCTCCTCCCCTTTCTTTTAATAATGTATTTTATTACTGAAAGTTTATGTATACTTTTTAAGAACAGATTAACAATAAAAATGTGGTTTTAGAACAGGTACTTTAACAGGCATCCTCTTGCTGGATTTAGCACCACCTAGTGGCTCTCAGAATGTCCAGAAGATACATTGGAATCGGTGAGCCACTGTGGAGCGCAAAATCACTTCCTACTTCCGCATCACATGTTTTGAAGTTTCGCGTCATAGGCGGACGATAATACGCATGCGCAACTGTACTTTTGAAGCGTCACGCGGAGATACGTACGCATGCGCACAAAACGAAAACAGTAAGGGAAGGAAGTGAGGTTTTTTAGCGGCGCGACGTATGCGGAAGCAGGAGCGGTTGCCCGGCATTATAAATGAACCCGAGAATCGGTCGAACACCGCGCACGGAGCCTCAGAAGAAGCTCAGTTCAGAGCGAAACAGCTGTCAGGCGGACCGCTGCTCCCACACTACCCCACAGCTAAGAACAGGAAGGGTATGTCATTGCATAAGTACAATTGATGGAGTTGTCTGTATGAATGGACTAATGGATACAATAAATGATTATTATGCTTAACCTGGATATGCAGTGCCGGATGGTTCAATCTCTTCACTACATGCATATTTGATGTTTACTTCAGCATCCTGTGCACGCATAAGGTGAATACCCTGATCCCTCCCGATCTAACTGTCATCTTCAAGCCAGTCCCATGACCGCAGTGCCAGTCTGCTTTGTTTTTTCTTTTGCCTTTTGTCATCTATTATTGTCCGAGGCATTCTCTGGCTTCACTGCACTTCTCAGACTTGCCTCAGAGGCCAGCACTGAATATGATTGCTTTGCCCACGAGGCTCGAGTTCTGTGACCTGGCATACACTTTGTGGAGGGTATCATGTGGTTTGTATCATTCACATAGATAGTGCCATATTATTCCATACTATGTAAACCAAAGAGAATTGTAAATTTGATTTATAGTCTTATCCATAGTAAAGACAACACATTAGTTAGTTATTTGAATGTGTGTGAAAGAAGAACGGTCTGTGTTGTCTCAAGTTAGTCAAGTTCTCCTTTCTGTTTCTACTAGCTGATGGATATTTCTGTAGCTTATCCCATTAACATGGGGAAGAGAAGCTAATTGATTCCCATAATACAACATGCTTCAGTTTAACACTTTCATTCTAAGCTACACTGTATGGAGACAGACATATTAACTTCATTTTTTGTGGCTTCAGTAGTTTCCGATTCACACACCTGTAACAAGCATGCAGCAAGTATGATCAGACTATAGTAAGAGCACCTGATCTGTATACTCATTCTAGATCAATGGCTTGAAATGCTGGAGGGAAAGGATCAACGCTGACTTCTGAAATTCTGTTAAGGAAGGCAGGGAAATGTTTAACAGTATAAGCTTGATGAGGTCCATTCAGTTCTATGTCTGCTATGTACACACGATGAGATTGTCTGGCAGATTTACTGTCAGATCAATTATTTCCAACATGTCCGATCTTTTTTTTCGATCGATTTTCCATAGAAGTGAATGAAAAATAGATTGGAAAATTGATCAGAAATCAGATTGGGCAAGTTAGGAATAATCGATCTGACTGTAAATATGCCAGAAAATCTTTGTGTGTAACAGGCACAACATGTGTCTAGGAAAGAGAACTGTAACAACACTTTTTTTTTATATTAAAACAATAGTGGCTGCAAGATAGCAGCATCCTGTCTTTCAGGTTCCAGTTTGAAGTTTCTGTTTTATTCTCATGAACTCAGCACTTCCCATGCAAAAATCACATTTCCCCATTGTTGCAGGAGACACACACCTTCACACAGCCCTGACAGCTTCACTGCCCCCAAAACATGTTCCCAGCAGGGTCATGGGGGGATGAACTTATCAGGGCACAATGTTGAAAGTCATTTGCATTCTAAATAACACCAACAACATGTTAACGAACATCTTCTCTATTTCTTTGCAGTTGTTCGCCTTTCAAGTTTCACAGAGCACAGTCAGGCATATATTTGTATAGTATGCAAGTGGAGAGACTGGTATGGACCCCAGTAGATGCGTGTACATAGGCCTCTGCCGCTGGTGAGCTGGGCACAGGGTGAGACGAATGGCGGTTCACCCTGCTACTGCTCAAATCCCCAGTGGTGGTAAATACTATTCCCCCTCCGAGTTTTAGCAACTCAGAGGAGGTGTAATTCAGGGTCTGGTGATCGCCGGATCACCGAGTTACTCTTGCGCGTAGCATTGCAATAGTGCTATGACGGCACCGGGCGCCAAAATGACCTGCTTCGGTAGATGCTACACACATTTAATGGAACATGAACAAAAAGAAATATCTGGTTTCTACTTTAATCACTCTTGTTCTGTATGAATAACTGGCCATAGCAATTTGATCATTCTGTCTTAATTTGTTTAAATTAATCTTTGCAACTGAAAGTGAACAAGGTAGTCCAGATGTTCTAATTTTCATTAAACTAATCCTGTGCAATTTGTTGCAGGTAACCTTTGACCCAGAAGTCTTCTTTAATATTTTGCTGCCACCTATAATTTTTCATGCAGGCTACAGTTTGAAAAAGGTAAGAAATGTCATGCTAAGATTTCCTTTTCTAAACATTTACAGGAACAAAACGTGGATTGATGCAATAAAGAGTAAAAACAGAAAAACCCCAGCTGTGAAAGTGGACGGACCCCTTGTACTCTGTGCTTTAGATCTCCCTGCTGAGGTTGATTCCAGTGCAGATAGAAATAATAGTTTTCATCTCAACTACATAGGATTCATATTCATGAACTCTGTCTATATAACTTTTAGCAACTTTGCACATGGGGGAATTTATGTGTTAACCGTAATATGCGATAAAGTTAACTTTACAATTCTTTTTTGAAGATTGAGGATTTGGTATACAGAATTTATTTTTGACTTATTAGCGTGGCGTTTATATTTTTGCTCCCATTAATACTACTCAATAAACAGAATCGCTGAGAATGTTTCTCTACCAGTATTCTTCCCCCCCCCCCCCCCCCCCCCCCAAAAAAAAAAGAAAGTAGCCAATGTAAGACTTGACAGACAAAAAAAATAACTGTGTCCCATATGCAGTTAACCTTTTTTCTTAGGTGGTATTTTCACACCTTGTCTATGACATGGATTTTAAACCATCAGCAAGAAAGAAAATACTCAAAATTTCAGTACCGTATACACTTGCGTATAAGCCGACCTACATATAAACCAGGGTACCCACTTTTCCATCAGAGACCAGGAATATGTGATTGACTCGTGTATAAGTACCCTCCCAAGTATAGCCACCTCCACAGTAGCCAGATGTGCTCCAAGTACAAATTGGCCCCCCTCCCCATAGCCAGATATGCCCAGAGGATGATACAGTTGTCTCAAGACACCACTAGATGGCGTCATAGATATGAGACACAGCGATTGCCACACAGAAAGAATCCCCCATCATTGCACTGCTGAGACATGCTCCACTTCACAAACCAGAGGACACAGGTAGTCTTGAGCAGTGAACTCTGCACACCATGTTGCAGGGGATTGGGGACACTAGTGCAAGATCCTTATGCTCCTCTGCCAGTAACAAAACCTGCTCCACCATCCGTTCTACTCCAATAACTCGCATATAAGCCAAGAGAGTAACTTTTCAGCACATTTTTTTGTGCTGAAAATTAGGGTTATACGCAAGTATATAAGTTATTACTTTTTCAACTACTTATGGGTGCTTTTTCAATTGCAAAGTGCTGAAAAATATTTTAAAGAAGAGACTAACCTCCTAGGATAAAACTCAGAAGTTAGTTGTAAATGCCTCTGTGTTTGGTATAAAAAGTAGGTTTGCAAATCAGGAATTTACAAGCAGTTAGGCTAAATCATTGCAAATCATGGATTTCATATACAGAGGTAATCTCAGTACTTTTTACATTAAAAACACGGTTTTAAACAGTTTTATTTTAATTTCTTATTTTCCAGTAATGATCTGGCCACTAAATGTCAGTTATTACTTGTACCATACATTAACATAGAACAATTACTGTAAAACTCATAATTATAATAATGTTCGGAAGCTATGTTTAAATTTGAGTAAATGGTTTATATGTTGTGTATACACAGATCCTGATTGGCGTCACAACTGAGCAAATATTGCCATAGATTAACCAAAAAAAAGTTAATTAAAATTCTTACTTGGTATAGAACTCAGTGCTGGAAAGAATTTCAGTTGTTTAAATTAAAAAATTGCATTTTTCTTTAGCCTAAATATTTGGGTGAGAGAACTGAACAATGGTTCTTTTGATCATAAAATATCTCTTCCTGCTCCACCCATCCAATCATGAATAAGGCAAGACATCCATGGCTACAATTATTAGGTAATGCCCAATTATGTTGATCCAGGGATTTTATCTGATTGCCATCTGGAGTAGGGAAGGAATTTTTTCCCTTTTGGGGCTAATTGGACCATGCTTTGTAAGGGTTTTTCGCCTTCCTCTGGATCAACAGGGATATGTGAGGGAGCAGGCTGGTGTTGTACTTTGTTCTCTGGTTAAACTCTATGGACGTGTGTCTTTTTTTCAACCCAAATAACTATGTAACTATGCAAGTTACACACTCAACAGAGGGGAAAAAATCTCGTCATGCATTACACGTGTCATGCAACACATAAACATAAAAAGTTGACTTTACTGCAACCATAAATGCGCATGTTGTCTGGTTCACACAGCATGCCTCGCATTATTCCTTTGGGTTCTAATGTGTCAGTGTGATGTTACCTTAACAATACAGTCACATGGTTTTTGCTATGTGATAATCCTGCCCTGAGCAATGCGTCATTTCAGTGTCAAGTTAGCCTTATTCTGGCATTTCTCAGCCTGGCCTTCACTCAGCATGAATGCTAGAGTTTAGTTTGGGTACAATACAAATTAAATGCACTTGTTACTTGGAGGAAATTGTGAGAATGGCTCTTGGTGTATTTCCATAACTCCAGCTGTTTACACAATATTCACTAAGATCTTGGCAGCAGTTTAAAATGTTTATGAACAATTTATGCTCTTTCAATAAACCTGTCATGAGGAAATTATGAATCATCCCTTTGCTGACCTGATGACAATGTCAGTATCCTGGCTATCTTTAACACGTTGACTACAACATTTTCTAATTAACTCCTCTGGCATATGAGGAATGGCAGAACACTTGATCTGTCTGTCTGTACCAGATGGGTAATAGAAAAACATCTTCTAGCTGGAGGACCAGCAAGAAAGAACAGAAAAGTAAAAGAATGTGATCTGCAATTTCAGCCTTGTGATTTCTCTCATAACAAGTGTGCTGTAAGTGAGTGCAAAGTTATTGTAGTCAGATGAAAACTCAAGATGGTAAACAAACTAATTTTAATTTTAGACAGAATGATAAGAGATTAGAGAGAGAGAGATTAGAACTGGTTTTAGTAGTTTTACGGGCATATGAGAATTTCCATTAATTTCTATGCGCACAAGTGGGGGAATCTTCTCAAGCGTGATAGAGAAAAAACTGATGCTTTTGTAGAATGAGGATGTTAGAAGCACTTACAGATTTTTACTGGTATCCTTTATTTCTTGTTCTTTATCACCAGTTTTATATTAAAGCCTGGCTTTCATATTTCAGGAGGCCTTCTACTGTACATAATGCTGTTATCTACTGAACATGGAGAGGAGAGTGAGAGCACAAGTAGGAGCAAGCTGCTGGCACCTGTGGTGGGAAATAACACAAGCAATCAGCATACTATATCACTAACTAGCATTTGGGGGCTACTGTACATACAAAAGGCATCCAAAGTTCTCACAAATAATTTAATGTGCGGCAAACTGCAAGTGCGTTAAGGTCGTAGCTGTCAGTAAGTAGTTTGTAATCACTGCTTTGTTTACAAAAGGATTTTCTGTCTTTCCTAGAGTAAACAGGAAGTGGCCATAAAAGTAATTAGCTGTTCATATCAATACAGGAGCTGATGGTGTAGGTTTATTAATAACTCCCTTCTTTTACATGCTGTGTGACTTTAAAGTACTGTATCTAGCCAAAAGGTACTATTTAAAATCATAAGAAACAAGTCCAAATGTTTTAATGCATGTTTTTTTTTTTGTTTTGTTTTTATTCCAGAGACACTTCTTCCGGAATATAGGATCTATTCTTGCCTATGCTTTCTTTGGTACTGCGTTGTCGTGCTTCATCATTGGGTGAGTCATGGAAGTGTGATGACACAGATAATGTACAGTCATGCAGCGCAGGCCTGTGTTGTTGGAAATTAATGCCTGTGCTTGTGTCTGGCTAACACACATTCTCCAGGCTGCGTGCTGCTAGTGAGAGAGGCTATATTTATCCCTCACTAGCTCTGCAGCTCTCTCAATCTAACATGGAAGGAGTGCAGCAGTGTGTGTGTGTGTGTGTGTTTGCAATGCAGTGTTTTGTGCTTTGTACAGTATCTCACAAAAGTGAGTACACCTCTCACAGTTTTGTAAATGTTTTATTGTATCTTTTCATGGACAACATATGAATCACTTTGTTACAAAGTAAAGTAGTCAGTGTGCAGCTTGTATAACAGGGTAAATATGCTGTTCCATCAAAATAATGCAACACACAGCCATTAATGTCTGAACCACTTGCAACAAAAGTGAGTACACCCCTAAGTTAAGAAAATTCTGCCCAGAATGTTAATATTTTGTGTGCCTGTCACTATTTTCCAGCACTACCTTAACTCTCTTGGGCAAGGAGTTCACTAGAGCTTCACAGATTGTCACTGGAATCCTCTTCCGCTCCTCCATGACGACATCACAAAGCTGGAGGATGTTAGAGAATTTGCGCTCCTCCACTTTCCATTTGAGGATGCCCAGTATGGTTAAGGTCTGGAGACCTGGCCAGTCCTTGTAACACTGAGGAACATGACCTGAGGGAGGGGAACTGGGCAGAATGTTGACATTTTTCATTTATGGAGTGTACTGACTCTTGTTGACGTTTGGTGGGTTTGTGGGCAATCCATAGTAGACAGATGCAGTGGTACGGTCTGTAAGTACCTTGTGTATACAGGAGCTTTTCCACTTGCGCCTTGACTTTTTTTTCTTTTTAATAACCTTTTCACTTCTTCAATCTGTGTATTTTGGAGCTTTATAACTATTTTCCTAATCTTGCTGCTTGGAACACGTTCTTCCCCTTGGTTTATGTTTTAGTCCTAGCCTGCATTCAACTCTTGCTATGAGATGTGCGGTATCTCAGTATGTTTCCACGTGAGTGCTATGGTATGAGTGGTCTAGCGTATTGCCAACTACAGTCAAAAGTGCAGTCACAATTCTTTGGTCACTTCATGCTGTTTTTAGAAAGTGTTCTTTTTTTATATACTTATGAATTGCCTTTTGTACACTTACACCTGAACACACAATATTCATATGTATTGGGCCTGGTAAATTGACCTTTATGTTAGTGACAGGATTACAGATTTATGTATGCCCCCTTTAAATGTTCTTACCCATTTACCTCTTCTTCCTATAGTAGGTCAGTGAGGATGTGGCCATCTCTGAATGCTCCGAACCTAAACTTTAGATTTTTATGCTGCACAAATGATTTTTTTGCTTCACAAATTTTGTTTAAACCATTGTAATATTTATGTTCAATGCCTAATCCAATTAAACTTTATACGGTGATCCTTGATAAGGTCCGAATGTCAGGTAGTGTCTACAGAACCAGTTCTTTTATAAGCTGAAATAAATGACTCTCACATTATCGTAAAACATTGCATTAACTTTACTCTTTGAATACTTTTACAAATCCGTGTATCTTTTTGTAAAAAATCTGTGCTAAAATCTAGCTGTCCGTTTTGAAAATGTGGCATGGAATGAAAATAAAGCACCGTTATTGCATTCTACTCAGTATACACATGAATTGTTCAGATTTTACAATGTTCCACTATAGTGGTCCTATACCTGGAAAGGGGTAGAGATTTGTTCACTCTTGGCATGGATACCAGTAGTTTAAATTTGAATAATTTTGAGTTTTCCAATGTCCTGAGCTGTTAGAGCTGCTTTGTAATCCCCCTGTAGAAACCTGATTACACAACTAGCAACTCTACGTTTCTGTACCATGTATCGACCAGCTGATCCGGCCAGCTGATAATATTCAGCTGGCCCGATCATGCCGCTCGACCCGCGCCCGCTCGATTCTCGCCAGCGGACAATGGCAGGGAATCTAGCGGTGATAAGGAAGTGCCGGCGGGGACGAGTGGCAATCGATCCGCGCGGACGAGCGGACTAGCGGGGATGCGCCGGCATCGAGCCACTGGCTCGATCCGGCGCACAAAACAAGCCGTGTATGCACGTGAATATGGAAAACCATGCAGGAAGAATTGCATGAAGCAGTTAAACCTTCACTTGACTTGGTGAAGAAGAGAAGGAAAAAACACTTGCGCATTACCTACCTAGCATCTTTGCCTGCAGATGTAATCAGACTACAACTAAAAACCCCCAAGCATCTTATCTTGGGATAATAATAGGCCATGTAAGAGATCATGCTCAGTGACTGTTGCTTGCCTCCAACCTTGTACACACAATACATGGCTCTCAGCTAAGGCAGCCAGTTGGGGCCCAGGGCAGTGTTCTCCTCACCCCACCAGCTCCCCTCTATAGCAACGCAACAGAACACACCGCTAGCCTACAGGCTAGTGACTCATCTGTACAGAAATCTGTCCGAACTGTCGCCCCGGGCTGAATCCCGATCCCTGCAGGCGACCATACAAGGCTTTAGTGCCAGAGGTCTCTTGCTTCTAACCCCCCCCCCCCTCCCCTTCCCATTTTCCATCAGGTGCTGACCTAAAATTGCATACTCGGGTCATCCAGTTATTCTGATTTTAAATCAGAAGTTACAGATACTGTATGCTAGTTACTGGCAAATAAGCGCAATCTCCTGAGATTCTAATGCTTTTTCAGATATTATTATAAAGTGGATTCATTTTTGTTATTCCAGTTCTATTTCACAAGCTTTCTAAAGTAAATGTGGAATTAAAGTGCTAAAGGCAAGTTGTTTGACAATGTTATAAATAAATAAGTAGATTATATTTAATGAGCAGTTCTAGATATTTATATTGTAATTTCACTGCGAAGGGCTAATGGATGATAATTTGTGGGCAGTAAGAAGATGCTAGTGTGTGTTTAAGAGGGTGCTTTATAATGTGCATACTGATGGTCAACATTAGCTTACTTTTAGCTATGTCTGACACCGCTAAAGCAGAGGACACCCTTCAGCTTTCCCTGTTCTGATCAGCAAAGGAACAGCCAAATTGTGGCATTGCTCCGATCTGGTGGCAGGGATTATCTTGCCTGATGTTGTGTGTTCACAGATTAGTGTCGCATCTACATCTCCTCCCCTCTCCATGGAGCAGTACACTGAAGAGTTCACCCCAGAGCATTCTGTTAGTCCAGGTATATTTTTGTATTGGCTTCAGAGCTCTCAGTAACAAACATTCAGCAAAGATCACCTGACAGGACTAAAGATGTTGCACCTGTGATAAATTTTGGGATGTAAATCTGGGAGAGGAAAGATTTTTACAAGGGGCAAATAGTGACTAAATCCTCTATAAATGAATATAGACCGTCCCCTTCTTACAAACTGGTTCAGTTCCGGGGAGATTGTACAGTACATAGAATTTGTAAGTTCAGACCTGTGTTATACATGGTGTAACATGAATAAATTATTTACTTTTGGACAACTCTGGATTTGGATACATAATTGTTTGGGGGGAGTTGTTTTTAATCTGCTTTTTAAGGCTTTTTCTTTTTTTTTTTACTATTTAACAATTGATACAATACTGTAAAAGTTAACAAAAATATGTAACACTTTTAACAGTATATTTTTATTGCAGTTTCCTGTTTATTTTTTCTTTGGGGGGGGGGGGGGAGAGGGGGGAGGTTGTGTTTTTCACCTTGACTATTCATAAATGTAGGTATTAAGGATTTGCCCGTACTATACTAGACAGGCATTTTTGTGGTTTCTATTTAAAGTGAACCAGAGACAAAGCACCCTCCTGTATTTTACCATATATATCAGTGGGAACATTAGAGAAAACACCTACCCTGCTCTCTGTTTCATTCTTCTCTGCTCAGCCTGCCTGTTATCAGCCCTGATAAAATCCCCCGACTGAGCATTGTCTGGCTTTGCTCAGGAATCTTTATAGCTGAGTCTGTCTTATCTGATGTCTTTTTCAAGCCCAAGACTGACCCCTTGTGGCTCTGCTATAATGACTCGGCTATAAAGATTCCTGAGCAAAGCCAGACTGAATGCTCAGTCGGGGATTTTATCATGGCTGATAAGAAGCGGGCTGAGCAGTTAAAAATGAAACCGAGAGCAGGGTAGGTGTTTTCTCTAATGTTCCCACTGATATATATGGTAAAATACATGAGGGTGCTTTGTCTCTGGTTCACTTTAAGCTTGAGAAAGGATAAGTCCATTACGCTGTGAATCTTTCAATTTATGAGTAGCATATGTCAGCAATGACACATCACTTATAAATAAGGATCCTAACTAATCTTTACTAGAGCAAAATGGAGTTCAGTTCTATGTGTAAAAGAGCGATAGAGTCCTTTCAAACATCACCCGCCCCCTTTCTTAATGCAAGAAAAGGATTGGAATATTAATTATATACATCAGTGCCATACCCCCCCACCCCATCATGGGGGAATATTTTAACCACTTCACCCCCCTCAGTGCTAAATTTCTCCGTCCCTCTGCGCACCGCTTCACCCCCAGGGACGGAGAAAGGCGCACTTGTTTGTTTACTGGCTGGGAGTGGGTGGGGAACTCTCGCGCACACTCCAGCCAGCCCGCACAGCAGGTGACTAATTGGATGTTAGGAACAAGCATTCCTAAATCCAATTAGCCTCGCCGATTGCGAGTAGAATGAAGACGGCTTCAAACAAAATCCGTCTTCATTCAAAACAATGTAAGGTAAACAAACGTGCAGCGCGCGCCCCCGCGACCCGCACGCGCGCACACCCCGGCTCTGCTGTACGATTGGTTATGGGGACTCTCCAGTCCCCAATAATCAATCATAGTACATCAGTACAGGAATGGAAGCAGCGCTGAAAGGGAAAAATCGCGCTGGTGTTTCAGGGGTAAAACCCCTCAGTTGTGAAATGGTTAAAAATGCTTCTATTTATGTGACAGTGCCCCAGCCTCTGCATCGGTGCATAGAGTATGACGCAAGCAGATCATCTGTCAGTCGTTCCAAAACCTAGAAGGCCAGGGCAGAAATGGGCCTTACTGAAGCTCAATGAAGATGAGTTAGTGACTGAATGTTGGCCTTTAGGGCCCTTTTCCACCTGCAATCGCTAGCGTTCACGCTGAACGCTAGCGATTGCTGAATCGCAAAACCGGCGATTCCCCCGACGTTTGCGGCCGCGATTTTGCTATGCTATGCACTGCATAGCAAAATCGCGGCAATTATCGCTCCGCCGCGCGTTCGCGTTCCCCGCAAAAACGAATCGCGGTAGTGGAAATGACCTACCGCGATTCCCATGTTAAAAAGCAAACCGTAGCGATTGTAAAATCGCTAGCGGTTTGCGTTTTTGCGATTCAGCATCGCAAACGCCGCTAGTGGAAAAGGGCCCTTACTGTGGTTTTGTCCTAAGTTCAGATGCACATCAAGTATTCTCCTTCCATTACAGTTTGTAGCTAGCTTTGCTGTTCTAGAATGGCCAGTATGCACCGGGTTCTCTTTCCACCAAGGACACCATCTGCATATAGTTTAAATGTTCCTCCAGAGTTTGTGGGTTTTCTTTTTACATTTCAAAAACCTAGTGATAGATGTATAATGGTTGGTACATTAGACTGTGAAGCCTGTTTATGGTCAGGAATATATTTGAATCATTCTGTGTACTTTGTAAAGCACTGTATGTTTGTGCTATGCAAATATGTATTAACGCATAAACATAACTTTTGTCAACCTTTTTTCAAAAGTAGAATTGCACCTTAAGAGATTTTGGCCAGATTTGGGTTACTGTAATGTTATAGACTAGAGGGCCAATGCCCTGAAATCACACTGTCTTTCTACAGATTCACAGGTACCATATGGGAGAGATAATTTTTTCCCTTTTTAATATAAAGGAATGTGGACAAGTTACATTTTCTCAAATAAGTGTGTTTAAAAATTGTGATAGGAATGTTAACTAATTAAATATGTCAGCCATTGATTATAGTGTCACTCCATTCATTTAGGCCCGTATGTCACCAGGCAGTGTAGCACTGCTTTACAGCTTCCACAGCTAAATACAGAACATATCAAATATTATTTACTATTTCATATTGTTTCATGGCAGACATAAGCTTGTTTAGTAATATTACCTGTATAGTGTACTAGTTAAGGGCACAACCTCTGGTGGCGCCATAGGAGACTAGGGTGCGAATCTCATTATCCTTGTATAACTCCTATATCAGATTACCAAGGTGAAAGTAACCTATACTTTAGACTTATGCTGGGTACACATTATGAGATTTTCTGGCCGATTTACTGTCAGATCGATTATTTCCAAAATGTCTGATTTGCTTTCCAATCGATTTCCGAGCATTTTCCAATCGATTTCTGTTCACTTTAATAGGAAGTCGATCGGAAAATGCTTGGAAATCGATCAGAAAGCAAATCGAACATGTTGAAAATAATCGATCTGACAGTAAATCAGCCAGAAAATCTCAGTGTGTACCCAGCATAAGACAGGCAAAAAGGGTGCTGGTCAATTAAGCGCCGCTGGGCACTGCCATAGACTGTAATGTGAATTACGGCTATAGAGGTACTTAGATGGTAATTTGCGTACTGGCAATAGACGGAGCCTAAATTAAAAAAAAAAAAAAAAAAAAACAGTGCCAGCAATAGCTGCCAGCCAAATTACCTCTTACCGTCTATGGCGGCCTGGAGGGGGAATAATAATTAACGCTGCCAGAAAATTTGCAATAGGAGGGTGAAATGTTTTTCGGCTTTACCCTACACCCAAATTTCCCAGTGACCCCTTTTTGAATGTATGTGCTGTAGCCACCTAGATCTTTAACCTCACATTGGGAGGTATCTATCTGAAAAAGAGTAGTAACTGTTAATTTAATTACTGGCCGCAGAAATTACTATTTCTAGAAAAACACATGTTGCAAGCCCTCCAAGTTATGCATAGCAATTCCATTTATGAACATGTGTGTCTATACAGAAGGAACATGTATTTTATGTTTAGAGTTTCCACCTCATGATCTATATAAGGCCTTTCCTGTCTGCTACAGTTTGCAACAGGTACAGTCTTTGTTCTGTTCAACTCTTCCACAACTCTTCCACAAAATGTTATCTTCTAATATAAAAGAAAAACGAGGTGTGTGTGTATATGTATGAGTGTGTATATGTATATATGTGTATATGTATATGTGTGTATATATATATATGTGTATGTGTGTGTGTGTGTGTGTGTGTATATATATATATATATATATATATATATATATATATATATATATATATATATATATATATATATATATATATATATATATATATATATATATATATATATTTACCTTTAAAGTGGACCTGAACTCTTGCACTGGACAAAAGGAATACATAGGGAAATGCACCCTGTATGTATTTAGAGAGTTTAGCCTGTATAATTATCCCTCATTTGTGTCTAACCACTAGTTGTAATTTGACCCCTGCCCTGTGTCACATGACTGCCTATGGCAGATAACTCTACTTGAAAGCACAGGATGTAAACAGTATGTCTGCTTCCATGAATCAGGAAGTAGAATCCGTGCATATTTATTTTATGTGACAATATTTATTTGTATCAGCTGCAACAAAGAAATGTTCTTTTGTTTAAAGGTTATTATGCTGTTGTGTATCTTTTAGGGCAGAGAGTACATTCTGAGTTCAGGTCTGCTTTAAAGATTTAAAATATTTGGAAAATAATTGTTTTTTTTTCCTTGGATTTTTTCTTACAGAAATCTTATGTATGGAGTTGTGAGACTAATGACGTTAGTTGGACAACTTGGTGGCAAGTTTTACTATACTGATTGTCTCTTTTTTGGAGCGATCATCTCTGCAACAGATCCGGGTATGTATTTTTATAATGCTGCTTGGTGCTTGTATTGCAATACAGTACTATGAGTGACCCCTGAACATAAAATACTATTAACTCATAATGTATTTATGAGTACCTGAGGTGACATGTGCCTTGATGGGATAGTCATGTGAGAGATCAGGTAAACAAGTGAACCGCGTCTCTTGTCAAATCAAAACGTAATTCTCACTGATAAGTTATTACAGCCATAAAAAATGTTATGCAGAGAACAGCTTCTGAGTGCAGGGAATAGATAAAAATAGGTTAATAGTTAAAATATTTTTAGCAGGGGGATATTAAAAGGACTGTGTCATTGAGCAGAGACAACAAAACATTAAAGCGGATCCGAGATGAAAAACTAACTATAACAAGTAACTTGTCTATATATCTTATCTAAAGTTTAGATGGTTTACACAGCAAATCTAGCTGCAAACAGTTTTAATAGAATATGATTATTTATTCCTGTGATACAATGACAGCCGCCATGTTGTTTGTAAACATTACACAGAGGCAGGCTTATCTGTATCTTGAGCACTCAGCCTAATCCCCTCTCCTCCTCCCCTCTGCCTCTGAAATCAATGGCTAGTAACACCTCCCCCTCCTCCTGCCAAGACTGAGCTCCTATGAGCCCTTGCTACTGCCAAGGCTCTCTGAAAATCTGTGGGTGTGGCTTTTTTTAGTTTATAGGGAATTAGAGTATTAAAACAAAAACAAAGTATTTGGCTTGAGGAATGCCCTATAAACAATAGGAAAGGAACACAATTATGCAATGTGTAAAAGTTCACCTCGGATCCACCTTAATTCTACTTTTTACATTCTAAGATAAAATAAAACTGCTGGATATCTAAAGGTCATTTTAGGAGTTTGAAGATAGATACAGTTGTCTTGAAATGGGAAATGGCAAAACACTCTGCAGTCGGGTGTAGTGTGCTGTGTAGAAGTGGTAAAGAGAGGGTCCTATAGTGAAACATCCTTTTAAATTAAATGAATCTTGCTCACTTTTTGGCTCACCAAGATGTGCTCCTGTGTAGTATGAGAGTGCTGATGTATTAAGAAAAAGAACAAGAGGTACAGGACACAGTCAGCACTTATCTGCCTGAACATCTGGTCTGTCTGTTCCAAGTGTCTTTGTTTTCATTAGAATGGATGGTTTTGAGTGTGCATGTGTGCCCTGTATCTATTGATCTTACTTCATGAAAGGATTAAATCTTGAAGATAATCTCAGTAGACAACAGCTGTCCACAGTCAGTTCAGCTACAACAGTTCCAGATGTTGAGTATATAGCATGCAGAACTGGAAAATTCAACATCCAGGTTTGAGATTCTTGCTCAGAGCATATTTCATCTTTGGGTCCTGTAACGATCGGTGTCAGCTCGCAGAGAGAATCTGATTATTGGTGATCTGCAGTATCACCAAGAATACAGATCTGTCAGAAGCTCTGTTCTGCAATACTGACTCCTTAACAGCCAGAAGGATCTCTGATATCTATAAATTTCAATATAAAGACCACTACTTAAAATATCTGGGAATTAGCCTGTCCAACAATACCTCAAAACTATATAAATTAAATTACACCCCATTAATACATACTCTAAAACACGACCTAGAAGCTTGGAAAAAGTACAGTATCTCCTGGTCAGGAAGAATCACGTCTGTTAAGATGACGTTATTGCCTAAGCTGACATACCTATTCAGGGTCTTACCCATACCCCTTAACACACAAGACATATCCTCCCTACAATCTGATATACTGAAATTTATATGGAACGGTAAAAGGGCCAGAATTGCTAAGAAAGTGCTCTGGATTCATAAATCACAAGGTGGGCTTTCTGTTCCTAACATATCTAAATATTATAGAGCATCGCAACTGGCGATTTTGCCCTACATATATGCGAAAGACCATGCTCCTGCATGGGTAGAGCTAGAAAATGATATATTACAGCCTATGACCTGGAAATGCCTCCTATGGTCAACAAAATGGAAGCTGGCTCCCCTCAGGGAACTGGCCCCCACAGTTTTTCACACCTTAAGTGTTTGGAGAGGGATGAGGACGAGATATAACCTTCAATCTTCCATTCCTCCATTATTAGAACTTTTCGGAAATCCTGATTTTCAGGCAGGATTAAACTATAAAGCCTTTAAGGCATGGAAAGAGGCAAACATCCTCTCTTTACGTGATATCATAAGAAATAACAAACTCCCAACATTACAACACTTAACAAATATCTTCCCTACTACCCAGAGCGAAAATTTTCGCATATCCCAAATCTACCATTTTGCCTCAACCTTCTCCATTCACAATAAACCAATCACAAACACATGGTTCGAACAACTATGCTCTAATGACCCCACCAAAAAAGGGGTCCTTTCACAACTATACTCAATCTTTAATCAGCCTTCTAGCTCCTTTCGCCATAAATATCAAAAAGACTGGGAAACTGACCTGGGCGAGACATTAGATGATGAAACTTGGTCTGAATGCATGGAAATTCTCTCTAAAGGAAGCATATATAGCTCAGGCCTTGAGACCTCAATAAAACTACTGCACAGAATCTACATGACACCACAAAAAATTCATACCTTTGATAAAAACAAACCAGACACTTGCTATCGAGGCTGCTCAGACAAAGGTACAATATATCATATTTTTTGGTCTTGCCCCAGGTCGGTCACAATCTGGTCTAAAATACACGCTCTCATTCGAAGTGATATGGGCATACCAATAGAAAAAGATCCCAAAATATTCCTTTTAGGATACAAACCAATAGAAATCCAATATGCTTCTCACAAACTAATACAATTTATAGCACTCGCAGTTAAACTACATATAGCCCATTTATGGCTACAACCAAATCTTAAATATCGACAGGTGCTGGACAGAATAAACTTTATAATGCAATGTGAACAATTAAACGCTAGAATAGCGGATTGCCTAGATCACTTCGAAAGGGTATGGCAGCCATGGTTAGACTCTTCCTGCTCCAAAGGGACAGCTCAACTACTATGTCATTGTTGAAAGGAGCACTAATGCTACAGGGGAAAAAAAAAAAAAAAGAATAAATAAAAGAGAGAGATGTCTTAAAAATCAAACTGCAACCAAATTAGTCTCTACAACTGCAAGTCCTGGATCCTGGTCCCCCAATACAACATTCCGACGACCTGACGGAAGTTGTCTCTGTGCCACTTTAGAGTCCCCCCTTTTTGTCATCTGAGGGACTCCTGTATATATAGTATATACAGTCTTAAGTTTTTCTACTGCAAACCAATACGGTAAATTCCCTTGGGTACTTTACTCAAGGGATTGTTCTTCAGCTCCACCTTCTGTAAGTTTAATGTTTAACTTTTGTTGAGTTATTACCTAAAGCCACCATCAAGGTAGACTTTATGCAATTATAGAACATACTAGGTTCAATGCAACAAGTTTATATGTTGTTTAAAAGAAACTATTTAGACTTCTTATGCCTGTTACCTGTAACATTGTTTTCAAGCTTCTCTTAATAAAAGTCTTTGAAAGTAGAATACAGATCTATACCTGATTATGGATGATCTGCAGAATCACCAATAATACAGATATAGTGCTAACCTCTGGACACCTCTTAAAGTATATAGTGAGTGTTTGGTTTAACAGTATGACTTTGAGTAACCCACCTGAAGAGCAGGTGGCCCTAGGCAGCACAGGAAGTACTGCTATGGAGAGTACAGAAACCTTCCAGCAGCCCGAGACTCTCCAAGGGGTGGAGTCAGGCTGAAGGTAGGAAGGACCAGAGAGTGACACCTGGAGGTGGATGTCACTGACAGATCTGGAGACTATCTCTTAAGTGGAGAGAGATAGCTCTCGAGGTCGGGCAAACCAGGTCGGCAACACACGGACAGACAAAGTACAGAAGACAGAAGACTGATTCGGTATCCGGGGCAGGCAGGGGTTGGCAACGGTATATCAGATATGCGTGGTACCGAATCAGAAAGCAGAGGGATAGTCAGGAAAGCAACAGGTCATAACAAATATCAAACAATTCCTAGTCTTGGGTGTGAGGTCTGTGGTCTGTACACCCTGGAACTAGTCTGATGTATAACAGAATGATAACACAAGTTCCCTAGTCTTGGGTGTGAGGTCCGTGGTCTCTACACCCTGGAACTAGTCTGAAGTATAACAGAATAAACACAAGTAATCTGGCTCAGTGCGAATTCCCAGGTCCTCCTGGTTCAAACACACTGTGGGATCTGACTAAGGTCTGAGTGCTTCCACGTAGTGATCGCAACGGCAGACAACCAGCAACT